>NW_027305782.1:0-57430 GCF_039555335.1 Amphiura filiformis | reverse complement strand
AAAATCAGAGAAAATAATCATTTATAAAAGGAAAGTGCCACTTTTCAGTGGAATTTTACCTGCTGATAAGCTTAACCCATCACCTAAAGATCATAAAAAGTGACAAATGCACCCTCAGTACCAGAGTATTTGGATACACAATCATAAAATGTGGCGTCATTGATTTTATATCAGGCCAAAAAAACGACGTAAATTTTTGGGCAATTTCACTCTTTTTGGCATTGATTTCCAAGAGTTTGATACACAGACTCCAAAACTGCATTTCTAGAAGCACAATTGATGTCTCTAAACACTTAACAAATCAACTTAAAGTGTGTACCTTCTCTAAGCTACTTTTTGTTAAAATGAAAACAGGTGTCCCATATTACCTGCTGTCCCATATTACCTGCAGCTACCCTATTAGAGAAGGGTAAGTAGATTCAGAATCTGTCGGGTGCCAAGAAGGCACCTTTGAGCAAATTTAGTTATTGAAGTCAAAGAACACATGGAGGATTGGATTTGTGAATGCATTGAGCAAGTTATAAAATATCACAAGTTGTTCGTCTTGTCCCAAGTAATAAAAAAAGTCAATAGTTATGTATCTCCATCATGCCTTATAAATGAGATATAGGTCAAAGGGTACAATAACAATGCCATGGGTCAAATTTTAAAATAAAAATTATATCAAATTATTCGTATTTACTGATGATTATCAATACAAAAAAATGTCTACATAAGAAATCATCTTATTCTACAATCAATGGCCCAATTTCAACAATACAGGGTGTCCCAGAAAAAAAATACCGGTCAAATGAATTTGGACGTAAGTCGAGAAATAGACACATCAGAATCCAAATATCTAAAACTCAGCGTGTATCTCATTTTATTCTGCATCTTATACGCTAATGTTACTGATTGCGAAGAAATGATCAATTACATAACGCATGCGTCAATTCACTTCAGTTTGAAAGAAAGATCATTCAACACAATGCGCACTAGTTGTTAACTGGGCTTCATATTTTTGTTCAGTGAAATACTTTTCATTCTTTTTAAACAATCTGTTTCTTGCAAAACAATTAATTAAGTTTTCTTCAAATTTGAAAACCTGTACTGTATTTAAAATAAAAGCTTGCATGTAAGATGATGCTCGGTATTGTAAATATCTTTTTTCTTTAATGTCGATATAAATGTTGCATAAAGAATTCCAACTGGCTTAAAATACTCACATACATTAATGTGTTTGGGATATTTCCTCGACATTTTAATGAAAAGTTTAAATATTTTAAAACTTCAACATTAATGTTGCATGGTATCAAAAATCACACGTAAAGCTGTAAGCACTTGATCATTATCATTCTTGGTTCAAAAGTTCTTTGGAAAGTTAAAATGTAACATATTTGCACAACCTAAAGAATTAAATAATAATAATAATAATAATAATTACAAATAGCGAGTTAGGGCATACGCCCTAAATGGGCAGGCAACACTCGACTCAAAACTGTTTCATATTAGCTAATTTCAGGGATTAAGTACGCTAAACGTATTTACGTGTCATACAGATAACTATTGTGTAATATAAGTATTTTTTGTGAAGTTAATTTCAATTTTTCATCATGCATGTTTTTTCAAAAATGCCCTAACTTTGTGGGGATGAGATTATTAGTATAAATTAGGACTTAGGGCATCCAAATGACCCAGGGTCACCTGTGTTAAAAGTTCCATTGCCTCAAACCCAGCTCTATGACTGGCAACTTCTGACTTCCGGACCGAAGACCTTGTTTATCAATCAATCGATTTCATCAGCCCAGTCACGGGCTCAGTGTAGCTGTGTCAACAACGCTGTCATGGCTGTGTAGCTCTATTTTTGGCCCTACTGATTTTATATATGGTGTTTCACTTTCGACAAAAACCCGCGTCCGTGGTTCGTGGAAAATGATTCGTCATGACAGTTTACATGTGTAGGAAGGTCTTCAATCGATCTAATTCGTAATGTACTGTATAGACGAGGTGTTTGAATGATGTTACAATTCATGAATCATGTGAATTTATACATTGCAATTCAGGTAAGCTTAAATTTTCTTTAATGTCATGAATGATGAATGTAGACACATGTAGAGTAGAGGTGTACCATGCACAACTGCATGATGCTGTTACATTGGTACTACTAAGCTTAATATTCTCATGTATAACTGTAAATCATTTGCAAGGTCTCTGGTTTCATACTACCCTGCCGCTTGCTGCTGAGAGGCGTGGCGCAAGCGCATTGGCATTGGCAGACATACTATAAAGTAATTCTTGGCCAAGCTCGAACATACTTGTTGCATCCATAGCTATAAATCATGAACATATACGCATGTACCATCATGTAATCATGTAACATGAGTGCATGCTTTCTACTGTACCTCACTTAGCGCACTATGTTCCAGCTTGGCCAAGAATTTAATACCGGGTACTTAGATAATAGGCATATAGTTTAGCTGCAACTCTATGTCTATATAACAGACTAGATTAGACATACCGTATAGTTTCTGCAACGCATAGGCCTAGATATAAAATTGTTAATTCTGATTTTAGCCAGTGGCTGTGGTTTAGCTTGTAAGCACTGCATTTCATTGAGTTCCTGTATGTCGTCTAAAACATGGTAGAGGATATGGTGCGGCGTACATGCATCATTACATAACACGCTTGTCGAGAGATGCGCACTAGCTGCACGAAGTTCTCTGAAATGTAATACGCCACACAGTACGCGCAACTGAATTTGTTAATTTTAGAATAAGGGAAGTTTTCATGGCTGTTTGTTTTATAGTTAATTTATTTTCCCCTAAATGAAACTAGTTTTAGTTAAAATAATAATTTACGGTAACTGACTAAAGAATGACAACAAATGATAGGAATTTTTGTTTTTACTATCCTCTGCGTATGATGGACGACAGACAGGTCCAATTTTTATCGTAGTGTGCGCCGGCATCCACTACGCAAAATATTGGTCTTGCCTGTCGGCTCTCATACGGTAAGCAAAACTCTTGCCAACCCCCAACCCAACCCCCTTGCCCCCCAGTAAAAAGCCAAAATTACGAAAATGTCACCTTTTTGCAGTAATTTTGCACAAAATTTGTTGGTTTTGCCCCCCCCCAAAAAAAATTCACTTTGCCCACTCAATGCCCCCATTGGATGAGAGCATGATTTTTGGCATTGGGTGGGAGCAAAATGTAAAAAAATTTGGGTCATTGGGTGAGAACAATTTTTTTAATGGAACTTTTGTGTTAGAGCCGAAACAGCGCCACAGAAACCTCAAACATCAAATTTCTAGTTCTAAATCTAAATCTAAATGGCTAAAAGTAATCAAATCAGTGATAAATGAAAGCTGCTGTTCAAATTGAACTTGACAGATCAAATGCAAAAATAGGGTGTCTTCCGGGCATCGGTGACAGAGCATAATTTGTTAGTAAAAGATATGGGGTCTTTGGGTGACAGCGACGCTGAAAAAGGGATCTTAACAGCCCTACATATGCATCACCTCCAAAGTGGGAGTGCCCCCGGATTGCCAAACTCAAAAACTTTACAATGTGCACAATCTTGGTCATACTGCAATGATGATTGTTTTAAATTCACGCACACAGTTGTCAGGATGATATAACTTCATGGTTTGATTGACACACATTTATGTTACAAACATGTGTGTCAAACTGTTTAAATTGAACTCCTGTCAACTGTGAGCATGTTTAAAAAGTATCGAAGTGAGGTATGGGACCCACCCCACAGGGTCTACACTCCCTGGACGCCCATCAAGTTACGCAGAACTTTGGTCCATGGATGAGGGCTCGATCAGTCCCCCCATGTTGGAAAGGCTTTCATGGGGCATGTTCCCATTATTAGTATTTTTTAAGTGGGAGTAGGTCCTTTTGAGAGGTCAAATATGGTGAGTTGCCAAAATCAGATCATAAAATATCCTTTCCTTTTTGATCAATTTTCAATACATACAATCAAATAAAAGTCTGAGTCTGCTGCTGACAACTCACCACACGTAACTTTCAAGTTAAATGACCCTCCACACTTTAAAAGTAGGCCTACAAACATATCCTGTGCATGATACACATCACAGTTTTACCAAACACAACTCCAGTATGGTACTCTGACTTAACTCACCACATTAAGAACACACTAATAAGGTTCTTTCACTTCCGATTCCAACCATAACCAATGCACATAAAATGCTACATATCCAATCTTCTACATTAGCTAACTCTTGATTTCCAATACTCTGAAGATAACAACTCACCATATTTGAACTCACATTGACTACATTTTTTGTATCCCCACTCAGTGAGAAAGCCCACTATTCAGAAAACAGAAAACCTATCACCCAAGGTCCGCTATTCAGAATTGTGGGCTTATTTTCCTTTAAAAATGACATGCTAACCAGAAGACCCGCTAATCAGAAAACCCATTAATCAGAAGGCCCACTACTCAGAAAATATATTCTGAGTAGCGGGTCTTCTGATTAACGAAATTTAATGAGCCCTTTTGAAGAATCACACCCAGACAACCTGCCACTCAGAAAACCCAGTTCTCAGGGTAACATTAGAGTTAGAGGTTAGGTTAAGGTTAGGGCTAACTCAGTTCTTTCAAATGATAAAAGCAGGCCACTATATTATAGTCATAGTGGGCATTCTGCGTAATGGGTAAAGGATCGGATACTGCCCGCTAGCCAAAAAATGCTAGTCGGGAAAAAAATTCTGAGTAGCGAGACTTTTACATAAAATATACAACAAAAAGCACACTATTCAGAAAGTCCATTATTCAGAAGGCCTGCTGCTCAGAAAATTCTGACTAGCGGGCCTTCTGAAAAATGGGTTTTCTGAATAGCAGGTCTTCTGACTACCAAGTCTTCTGAATCTGAGTGACAGGCTGCACCCAACATTCTATGTCATGACCAAATCTCATCAAATATGTTTGTGTAACTCCTAATGTGACATCTTAACATATTAAAACTCTCCAAATATCTTCCCCAGGAATGGCATCCACCATGGGATCAAAATTAATTGATTAATTTGAATTAATAAAAATAGCACTACTTTTCTTGCTGAGTTCTAAAGATAGACCATTGTCCAGCTCATGATACAATAGTAATATGCTTAAAATTCTTTATTTTGTATGTTTTACATTATGTTTGCTTTATATACACTTAGAATGGCTGAGAAATCTATTGTACTGGTCCACCAATTTTTGAATGGGAATTATGACAGCGACAAAAGATACTGAATTTTGATTGCATCTGCAAAACAAGGTAAATCAACATTTGCATTGGCTTAGGAAGATTTTTAGCACATTTGCAACGCATAAATGATGCTATTCATCATGGTCCAGATTTCTGCATGTTTTTTTCTTTCTCTTGCTACATCGTTTGAGCAATGGATCTGGTAATTTGAGGCAGCAATCTTTGCATGATCGTTCATGATTGTTACTTATTTAGCTAGGAAAATTCGGACGGAAAGTGTCATTTTTGGAGCATTTTGTTACGAAAATTTTACCAAATTTCATGGAATAGTCTCCTATGCAGACTATTTGTGGTGCTTTTCATATTACAAACACTGTACAAACTCCTTGATCTGGCGATTTTGTAAAAGTGATGTTGAACTTTACTGCTTCAGTGCGGCTACTGTTTGCTTTTCAGTGTTGCTTTGCCTTGCATTTGGCAAGTCAATAGATAAAGCACCAATTGGGCTCGTGCTGTCTATAGGCCCCTACTTCTGTGCGCGAGCCATGAGCAATTAGTGTCTCAAATTCTCCAAATTAGTGCACATTCAGAACGATTGTAGCAAAACTTTATATCATTGGCACTGACACATTTAATGCTAGTCCAGACTTTGTGTCTTTGTAACATATTAACACCTTTCTAGTTTTTCAATTAACACATTTAATGCTACAACATTTAATCATTTATTGGTCTAGAACAGATCCTGTACACTGTAAATATAAACTTAGAAATGTGAGGAAAAGTGATTGACTATAGCATGTAAGAAATTAATGTCCAGACTTGATGTCTTTTTAACATATTAACACCTACTTGTTAGGTCATTGTTAAGGTGGTGTTAAAGGCAAGGTTTAGGGAAATCATGAATTCCAACATTTTTGCAAATATCTCCAAAACCTTTCATGATACAATCTCAAGTCAGTTTGTACTTATGTAGGGATATGTTGGCCATGTTATGAAGGTAATAAAACCATTGCCATGGTAACCAAGCAGTCGCTATTGGCTTCTGACCAATCACATTGAAAGTTTTTTGCTGTTTTTTCGAGTCGTAAATCACTTCATTTGTCCCAATAAAAGTATACTCACATGTTGAGTCATGTTCCTGCGCACCTCCACTGATTTTCCCGTAAAAAAATACCAGTGGAATTCCCCGGGGTCAAAGTGAAATTTTTGTTTTTTTGGCCACAGATTCCACATTACTTACAAACTTTTTACGGGAAAATCAGCAGGGAGGTCATTTGTGATGTTCTTGAACGATTTGACACCATTTCCTAATTCATTTGGACATGTGCAATTTCAACCATATGAGAGCAGTATCCAGGTCTGAAATTTCTCGGTCCCTGGAGAGCAATAATCAGAGGAGGTAGGGTGCTGAAAACACTGCCGAAAATCTTTAAAAATAATTATCTTCTTCTGTGCCAAAGATGAAAACGATCCATAGATCTTTAATTTGCATTTTAAACCACCTTAAGTTGTAAATTTCTCAGTATCAATAAAATTACTGAGCAAACATTGATAATGGAATTATCTGTGGAGTAAATTAATACGCTTAATTCCAATCAGTTAATTTCAATCATTTACAATCTGATTATATTATCTTCTGTGCCAAAGATGAAAACAGTCCCGTGTAGATCTTTAATTTGCATTTAAAACCACCTTAAGTTGTTGTACATTTCTCGGTATCAATAAAATGACTGAGCAAACACAGATAATGGAATTATCTGTGGAGCAAATTAATACCCTTAATTCCAATCAGTTAATTCCAATCATTTACAATGTGATTAAAAAACTAAATTCACGTATAAAGGGCTGTAACTACAGATCTATAATACACTGTAAATGAAAATATCTACATGTTTAAATAAAAAAAAATGGATGTAACTGCTCACAGCAAACCCAAGAATTAAACCACCCATATTTAGCGGCACACAAAGTACACAGGTTCACTTCCCACATACCTAGTTTATGCATATTTTTAACATAATGTGACATAAAAATGAACAAATATGCTACAATTTTTATTGAACCTTACCTCTGGCAAAACTACATTTTCCCAGATTATTGTGCAATATATTATATATTTATTTGTATGGCGCAGTTGTATACAGGTTACTGTATATTGGTTACTATATATTGGTTATAGATGGTACATTTAACTCCACAACTTCAAAAATACGCACTCACACAACAAAAGTCCTAACATTCCCAGCAACCAACTCCACACAACTCAACCCTATAAAATACCCTCAACTATAAACTACAAACCAGCAAACATGAAACAATCCAATTATACCAAATCTACATTGCCTGCCCAATGCAACCAGCCAAAAACCTGTCAACAGCACCAAATACACTAACAAATATCTACAATCAATAAGAGAGGTACACCACTACCAACTACATCTTAAATTAACTTGTCAGTATACCTACTTTGTGCAATTTCACTGGTGCTTATTTGAATTCTGCGATGTCTTGAAGTAATTTGGCAACTCAATTTTAGTACAATACTGTATTTCTAATGTATTTTATAGTGTTTTTTAAATGTGTTTATAATTATGTACTGTGTAATTTTAGTTCTTTTACTTGGTGTGTGTATAAGGGACCCCATCTAGTGGGCCTGCATGCCTGTTCGCGGATGCCCTTTTGCAGCACACCACAATTTGATATTTTTATGTGCAATGAAGGTAATAAACTAAACTACACTCTTTATCACAGCCCTGCCAACAAACTAATATAAATTAACAACTGCACTTACAAACAACATAACAAATAAAACCTGCACACTGTAACCACCAACACAATGAATTTCAATTCCTGACCATAACCCATAACAAACCTACTACAGCACCATTGGTGCTCTTGTTTACATTTGGGGAGCTAAAATTTAAAACTTTTTAGTGGGCCAATATAGGTCTAAACACTCTTTCCTTGATTTTATCACAATTTGGTAACTCCACCTATAGGATTATTGGGCTGAAAGGTATTCAGGCTCCCACAAAAATTAATATTCAGGGGGCTGAGCCCCCCTCCCCGGTCCAAAGCATATGATTTATGTGCTCTTTGACATCTGTGGTTCAATGCTGTTGCAGTGGTACAAACCGCATGAGCGTACTAGTGCAGCGCCATATATTAAAAAATTGTGCACCTATTGCTATATATGGTAGCTACAACTCTGGCGGAAATTCGTTGCCACACCAGCACGTTCTGGTGTTAAAAGCACGCAATCGAAGCTAAATATGTGATAGTTCGGTATTATTTTGTATAATAGTTGCAAATGCACATTCAGATTACACTTGCCCCTTCCCCCCCCCCCCCCCCCCATTTTTCAATGTTGGGAGACTGTAATGTAGAAATGATGACGATTTTGTCCAAATCAACATTGCAATAGGGGAGCGGGGAAGGATGTTGGCCAATTAACGCTCAGGTGTGGCAACCTTTTTCGCCAAGGTTGTCTCTGCGAATGCAAAATATTTCATCTAAATTTCGTTTTTGTCTCATAACTCAAAACGGAATGTCGTATGATCTTCATATTGTACACGATTTGGGAGTAGATAATATTCTTTTGAATCATAATAAAATTGTTGACAAAGTACTTGGTTTATTTAGTTTATTTAGGGAGTGGTCCCTCAAATCACCATTTATGCTCAATTACACACATTTCGTAATTAGGGCTCTAAACTGCATGATTTTCTGTTAAATATCAGTAACGGAAAATCGTATCAAGTTGCTGCTACACACAGGTTTTTAGTGGATATTGTCCGTTTTATCCATGTTAAAATTAAGCGTAAATAACTTTTTTCATATCATTTTCACGCGGACCGGCCTATGTATATTATTAATTATTAAGATGCCAAAATAATGCAAAATGTGTCAAAAAACCTTCTCATTTGCCATTACATGCTGTCTACTGAATATAGTACACGAAAATTTCATCATCTTTGAATGATGATGAAATATGCAAGTTTAACTATTAGGCCAACAATAATACGAAGGATTAAGAGAGGAAAAATATTAATTTTAACAAAACTAACAGCGGGGCACGAACCCGTAGCCTGTAGTATAGAAGTCGGCGCCTTTACCGCCGAGCCACGGAGATGTGAATGAATTCCAAGCCATATCTAATATATTAATGTTAGTTTAAAATTATGCAATGCATATGGTATCAAATTGACCTGAAACGTGTCCAATACACATAATTTCATCGATTTACAACGATTATATATGTTGGCAATGTATTTAGGGTTATAAAAATAAACTTGGAATTTTGATTCACCACCTTTCCCCACGTTGGACAAATCTTAAATAAAGAAAATAATCAAAATTTCTTTTAATTTGTTTGTGTCGACCGTCCACCGTTAAATCATCAACCTCATCTCCATATGTGCAATGGGTTACTGATCTTAAATGCATTTGTATGACATGTTAATTCTACTATAAGGTTATAACATCTCTGTATTAGGTTAAACCAACCAGAACGGCATAACAATTGAAATTGTAGGTGAATGAGAATTAAATCACCTGTTTTAGTGTACATATACGCATTGCATAATTTTAAATTAACATTAATACATTAGAAATGCTCACGAATTCAACGACTTCTTCTTGGCTCAGCGGTTACGTCGCCGCCTTGAAATCTGTAGATCAGCGAGATCAGGGGTTCGAATCCGTCTGATGACTTTTCTATGATTATAATTTTCCTCTTCTGATCCTTGCTATTATTATTATTAGGTCTAATACTTAAACTTCACGCTATTTCGTCATCATTAAAATAGTTTTAAAATTTTGCGTGTACTATCTTCAGTAGACAGCATGTAATGGCGATTGATATTTTTCACATATTTTGCATTATTTTGGCATCTTTATAAATAATAGGACACATAGACCAAGCCATGTATAAATTACATGAAAATAATAATATTTAGTACAGAGAACATAAACAGGCTAAGACTCTGTGAAAATTGCACGTGAATCCGGCATTCCGTTCTAAAGATATGAACGAAAACGTAATTTCAGATGATTTTTTTATACGTGATTAGAGACAACTCTGGCGGAAATTCGTTGCCACACCAGCACGTTCTGGTGTTAAAAGCACGCAATCGAAGCTAAATATGTGATAGTTCGGTATTATTTTGTATAATAGTTGCAAATGCACATTCAGATTACACTTGCCCCTTCCCCACCCCCCATTTTTCAATGTTGGGAGACTGTAATGTAGAAATGATGACGATTTTGTCCAAATCAACATTGCAATAGGGGGAGCGTGGAAGGATGTTGGCCAATTAACGCTCAGGTGTGGCAACCTTTTTCGCCAAGGTTGTAGTTAATCCGATTATTACTACACTACGAATAGTAATTTCATATTATGCCGAGTCCATTGCAGCTATGTTTCAAAGAGCGGTATTATATATTCAATCAATGATTGAGCAAATACACAGGTGGTGAGTGTGGCCTGATTATAGTGAAGGACAATTACATTCAAAAATAGTGTAACTTTGTTATGGTAATTAATCCTCATTATGTTTCACTCACCTACCTACCTACATACATACATATTTAGCATTTATAAAGTGCTGCTACAAGAGCGTAGCGCTGCACAGTGCACACAATATTGAAGGTGGCAAAACCCGGTGTCAAAAGCCCAAAATACACAAGCAAAATATATAGAGAGCAACAGAGCAATTAGAAAGAATTATACAAATGTTTCTTAAGAGCCTTCTTAAAAACAGCATTCACGGATATTGATTGGTAAACGATTCCACATTCCGGGAGCATTATAGTAGAAGGCCCTGCGCTCCATGAGACTTCAGCAGTTTAGATGTACAATGTATTGTGCTCTGTCAGTCGTGTTGTGTCAGATGCTGAGCACAGTCCAGCTCTACCAGGTTGATTGAGAGTGATACAAGAGGAGATGTAATTATAGGAGCCATATGATTCATGCATTTGTAAATGATTAAAAGTACTTTAAAACAAATTTCTTTTTCCACAGGCAACCTTAATGCAGTTCTTCCAAACATGGAGTGGCATGATCTTGCATGTTTACGCACTTGACATATCATCTTCACAGCCCAGTGGATGCGTTGAATACACTGAATGTCAGTTATGTTTGACCCTATAGGAGCTAGTCCATAGTCGATTTTAGACAAGATGAGGGCACGGATGACAAGATGGCAAGTATCACAAAGAGAATTGATCAAAAATGATTCCCTCCTGAGGTTGGTATCTGTCAATGAGTTGACCACATCACCATGGCTGTCATTATAGCTAAAGGCAGTATGGCACACATGGGTCAATGAGTAATACCCTTACCGAAATGAAAGCCTTCATTAGGCAGTTATTAGGCAGTCTGTTAAGCAGTTAATACAGGCAGTCACTTGAAGCTGTTGATATATGAAGCTCTATATAGACCTGAAAGCACATAGGCAGTACCTAGACCTGTAAAATGGGCAAAATGAAGCACTATAGGCAGTTCTTAGACCTTCACCTTCAGCTCTAATTTAGGCAGTTCACCTCAAATGAAGCTCTAATTTAGGCAGTCATCGACCTCAAAAGAAGCACTAATTTAGGCAGTTGACTGCCTAAAATGAAGCTCTAATTTAGGCAGTCGACAGTCTCTAATGAAGCTCTAATTTAGGCAGTCAAATGAAGCTCTAAATTAGGCAGTTGACTGCTTCAGATGAAGCTCTAATCCAAGCAGTTGCAGGGACATGCCTTTTGAGGGGAGTGAGCTGCTCTCCTTAAATCCGATATAGGAGAGTGATTTTTAGCTCTCCTTAGTTGACCATTTTCTCCTTACATACTATTGTAAATGCACTATAAAACAGCTCTCCTTGAAGGCTCCATCAGACACACGTACAGATACACGTGAGATTTTACTCATTTTCCAGCCAGTGGCGTAACCAGCGGGCGGGGGGGCATTTTGAACCCTTGCCCCTGTTTGCCCCCCAAATGAAAAAGTTAAAGTAGGCCTACTTCTGAGAGTTATTAATTAACCTCATATCTGGTCATTTTAACTTTAAAAACACAAATTTGCACCCTTCATGACGCATTTATTCAACTTTTTTTACATGTCACCAGTTTAGCTTCAATATGCCAAAAATTTTCGTGTGCTTCGCGCATTTGTACCATACACTACTTTTGTCGCCAAAAGGTGCTGGATTCCTGCCCCCTCATTTATTATGTTTGCCCCCGCTTGCCCCCCCCCCAAAATGAAAATGTCTAGTTACGCCACTGTTTCCAGCGTTTTGCGTGAGATTTACTACCTAGGAGTGAGATTATACTATCCTGCCGTGAGACCGTGAGAAAGTGACCCAATGCGTGAGACTTGCGTGCCAATGCGAAACCAGGAGTTGAGTGGTTACAAACACAGGAATTCAAGGAGGTTAGACCCAAAAGCAGTAATTCAAGGATCTTCTAAAAGTGGAGAACCCTAGGGGGGGTTAGGATGTCTTTTCCGGCACTTCCTTCAATTCAAGGAGATCCATAATTGTATTTGTGCTACAGTTAAGTTCTCCTCACACACCTCCTCAGTCCTCACATTCTTGTGAAAACTCCTCGTTTTGTATAAAGTGTGACAGTTTAATACACTTCACACACTATGCTTTTCTGTCTCCTCGTTTAGACTGTGCTACAAGTATAGGTGTGAGAGTTGACAGCCCTGTTCCTGATTAACACTAAATGATTTTGAGTCCAAAGCATAAATTGTACACCATAATGACATGATAACACGAAGTAAAATGCAAAACTAAAATCCAAGGCCCGAACAATTAAAGTTTCAGATTCCTAGCCCGATTCCTAGGTGCCAACCCGGGGCCATCAGTACACCACATGCTATACTTTGCGGCATATTGTACCACTATTATACCTACGATCCCCAACCTTTTAGATGTAGGCTATCAGTTATTGCCAATGATATGAATCCAATTTGCAGTTGCTAAAAAGCAAGGTTATCACAGAAAACTAATTTTGGATACATGCAAGTGCATACTGCAAAATTCAGCAGCCTGTGCACACATTATCTGTACATACAGTTGATAAGCTTACAACATTTATACTGCTTGCAATGCAATCCTGCAAACCTTTAATTTACCTGTGCATCAACATGTGTATAGACTAGTCATCTGTAGTATAAAATTTCCCATAAAGAATAAATGATTTGTGTGAAGAGACCATTAAAACACCACCATCTAAAGAACAGCTTGTTGAATCCATGACAGCAAATTTGAAATGGCAGTTGGTGATCATGTGGCCGGGTCATGACTTATGCAAATTAGCTTCTGACTGTCTATTAGGTCTGACTGCCTATTAGAGCTTCACTTAGAGCTTCATTTTGATGATGAAAAAAATCATAAGTATTAGAGCTTCATTTTGATTAGATAAAAAATCAAAGTATTAGAGCTTCATATAGTGACTGCCTATCATAGACCTTCATATCTGTCAAGCTCTTTGACTGCCTAAGTCACAGGCCTTCAACTGCCTAATTTTCCAGCAACTTCTTGTTGATAGTTTGATTAGGCAGTCATTTGTCTTCAACTGCCTATGAACTGCCTATTAACTGTCTATAGGCAGTTGTGTTTGGTAAGGGTACATAAAAATGACCTTGTGTGGTATTTAGTTCCCAGGATGTGAGTTTTGCCTGAGGCAATTTATGATTAAATGTTGATCCCTCACTACAAGTGTTACCATCGATTTGGTTGAAAAGGAGGTGGGACATTATCAAATCTCTCCAAGTTACAAAACGTAATGTGTAACATCACTACTTCTATGCGAATATCAAACACTTCCTTCACCTTTTATAGTCAGTCTACTCTGAAGTACAAAGTACCGACGCGGACGCTTACACATTTTGCCGACTTTGAAGGCACGCATACCTGCAGCAGAGACGCAGCAATATATAAGACTGTTAACGCATACGGCATACGCCAATGCGTTGGCACTTTGTACTTCAGAGTGGACAAACTGTAGGAGACAAAATGATGTACCGTGATTGTATATATACTTGTAACTCTTAAAATAGATGTCTGAGCAGCTCTGAACCCCATTATCTATATAGTATGTAGATCAGTGACAATGGGACTTAATCCCAGGGACTATCACTTGTTGGGAGTGAATTGTACAAAATAATGCAGCGTACGGAGATGTTGATGCGTCTAATCCACGTGCCCCAACGGGGGAGTGCATTAGACGCATCAACATCTCAGTACAAGTGCATTATTTTTACAATTCTCGAGTAACACTGCGATAAGTATTTATTAACCTATTTCATACACGACTAAAAAAACCTGTGATTTTTGCAATTCTTATAACAAAATTGTCAGTAAAAATGTTGGAAAATGCAAACAAATATAAATGCATCCACCCGAAAGAAAATAAACATGTCCGAAAACACTGCGCGCCAGTGCAATTATACCATATTTATGCACAGCTAGTAATTTACTAATGCTTGCTCTGATTGGTTCTCACTATATATGCTTTTTATCATAACACCTAAAATGTTGGCCCGTTTTTGATTTGGCTCTTATTGAGATTTGTCAATTTAAAAGGTAAAGCAATATTGTAACATAGTTCATAGGGACACCCTCAGTGTTTTTCAAACTCTACCACACGTACACACATTTACCAGGACCAGGAAGAAGAATACTTAGATTATAGGGATTTACTTAGTATCAAAAAGTTATTCTTTCCAACTCTTATAAAATGATTATTCTGTTATACATATGCAATTTGTTTGTTTTTCTCAGGGATTTGTTTCTCACTTCGGTCTGGTTTTGCATGGCACAACACAGCTAGGCTACACAGCTCTTGATAACTGGTGAAAAAGTGCTTCAATGATTCTCTTTTACCGACACAAAATCATCCAACCTGGTATGTTCACAGCAAATCTCGACCAGCACTGGAGTCGGACGAAACATTATATGGGTCAGATAAAGTGAGTGCTAGCACTGGACTAAAGCCATAATGTGTGATTTTCATAGATTCCTAAATGTTAGTTTTCACTTATCACAATAATCACATTGCCCCCTTTTAATTTTGAGCTAAACAAATGAGGTAATATGAAGAAAATTGTGATTTCACTCCAGCGCTTACAATGTGTGTATTTAGCTTGCTGTTCAGTATTACATTGATCTATTATTGCACCAAGCATCGCGCAGCTGGGATGTACACAATGTGTGCATGAAGAAATTTGCAGCACTTATCCAAAGGGTGCTCACTGCGCAGTTTACTTTAAGCGTGCAAATAAATAGCCAGATAATAGAAGTTATCCACTTTACTCATGCGTGACTTGAACAAAAGGCGCTGGTTCCCGTAGTATTCCTCATTCAAACTAATTCAATGCACAACCTCGGAGTTACCTGCATGACTTTGGCGGGCTATTTTGAAATAGTCACGGTTGCACATGCAGGTACTTCTTTTGAAAGTCCTAAACAAGGTATAGGAGTCAATGTAGGATATGCAGCTTATAGAACACAGATAACCTCTATTAAAGGGAGACTCCGGCAATCATAACATTGTGCCTTATATGTTAGAAAAATAATTATCAAGCACAAATCACATTGTTTTATTTAAACCAAACTCATATTGACCATAAACACGAATAAAAACAGTCAGCTCTCAACACGCGATATTCAAAATTCCGGGCCGAAATTGTCTAAGTGCAATGACGTAATGGTTATTTTGTGTTCAATTGCCGTCAGCCTTCATTGTATTACTGGGACATCATTGCACTCGGCGCCTGGGAATTTTGAATATCGCGTGTTGAGAAACGGATGTTTTATTCCTTTTATAGTCACTATGAGTTTGTTTTAAATAAAACCATGTGATTCGTGCTTGATAATTATTTTTCTAACATATAAGGAATAATGTTGTGATTGCCGGAGACTCCTTTAAATACATTTTGAATTTGGTACTGATCAGTCCCACCTCCCATGTAACTTTGGAGCTAGGATTCTTTTACATGCAAGTGCAGCATGGAGAAGCCCTTTTTCAGAAACCTGGAGGATAAATGCTTGTTCTTGTAAAAGGTTGCTCCATTTTATAAAATCTTATTTCTTGAATTTCCACACTAGGTGATATCAGTGATGTCAACTTGAAGTGAACTGTTTAGTAATGCAGCAACTGGCTTACAAATCAGAATGTTTACTGTTTTAGTGATGAACTCAACTGAACATCAAAAGTCCGGTATGTACAATGCGTAACTGCTTTATTGGATGATAAAAGGATTAGGTCATACAGCCTAATGCAAATAGACTTCATAAATGTATACCTCAAAATGGTCCAGAATGATTACTGATACCTCAAACAATGGTCCAGAATTATACCTTGTTTTTGTTCATGGAGTGAACTTCTAATTTCACTTCCACTCTCATCTCCTATGCACAATTTATCCCTTATATACCATGTGTCTTTGAATAGCTATTGTAGCCCACCAACCCTGTGGTTAAGAGGCTAGGAAATATTTCTTAATATCTCATACCCTCGTTTGAATGTCTTTTCTAATCCTGCCTCACATATCAAGAACAATTTAGCCCATTTAATCTAGCAATGTGACTGTACAGTGTATGAGGCTGGGCATATAGGACAAATACACTGGACTTTTCATTAAGCCAATTTACTACCAAAAGCCGGGGCCACTGTGAGGTGGGGCCAAATAAAAATTAGTTTATAATTCTTGAACATGATTTAACCATAACCTTCATGCTTCATAGAAATTGATACATATCTACCCATAATATTTGCTTATATTTTCTGTCAATAATTGGGGCACTATATAATGACAAATTTGGACATTAAACTCTCTCATCTTCCCCTGGTTAGGTTAGGCTATAGTATGATAGTTGTTCCGTTATATGACCTATGACACATAACGCGCCCTGTTATATGACCTCTGACACATAACGTGCCCCGATATGTGACCTATGACACATAACGCACCCGTTATGTGACCTATGACACATAATGCACCCTGTTATGTGACCTGTGACACATAACATGCCTTGTTATATGACCTATGACACATAACGCACCCGTTATATGACATATGACACATAATGCGCCCGTTATGTAACGTATATGTCACATAACGCCCCGTTATGTGACCTATGACACATAACGCGCCCCGTTATGTGACCTATGACACATAACGTGCCCGTTATGTGACCTATGACACATAACGTGCCCGTTATGTGACCTATGACACAATGCACCCCATTATATGACACGTAACGCCCTATTATATGACCTATGACACATAACACACCCCACTGTATGACCTATGACAACTAACACGCCCGGTTATGTGACCTATGACACATAACACGCCCCGTTATATGACCAATGACACAAAACGCGCCCCTGTTATATGACCTATGACACATAACACGCCCCATTATATGACCTATGACACATTACGCACCCTGTTATATGACATATGACACATAACATGCCCATTATATAACATATGACACATAAAGTGCCCCGTTATATGACCTATGACACATAACACACCCCATTGTATGACCTATGACACAACACGCCCAGTTATGTGACCTATGTCACATAACGTGCCCTGATGTATGACCTATGACACATAACATGCCCCTATGACACATAACATGCCCTGTTATGTGACCTATGACACATAACATGCCCTGTTATGTGACCTATGACACATAATGCACACGGTTATGTGACCTACGACACATAACGTGCCCCGTTATATGACCTATGACACAACATGCCCCGTTATGTGACCTATGATGCATACCATAACGCGCCAGTTATGTGACCTATGATGCATAACATGCCCCGTTATGGACCTATGATACATAACGCACCCGATATATGACCTATGACACATAACGCGCCCGTTATATGACCTATGATGTGAACTACGACACATAACGTACCCGTTATGTGACCTATGACATATAACGTGCCCGTTATATGACCTATGACACATAACGCACCCCGTTATATGACCTATGGCCACAGAATTAGAGAAGGAGAACGGGACTCCCTATACCGCCACATACAATCGCTCCGTCAGCTAGGGGAGAAAATTGGGGTATTCGGGTCCTTGCCGACGGTGCGCGGAGACGAACGAAAACAATGTGGCGTCTCACCTCAGACCTGAAGCATCTTAGTACTCGTGTGCAGGTCGCATCAAGTGCGTCTCTCAAATGCACCCTTCATCCATGTCGCACTTGCATGACAACGAATGCCTCGAGTGCATTCCGAGGGAAACCGAATACCCCCAATTTTTGCTCCATTCATGCCTGTATTAATATGGTGGTCAAGTCCCTATTCTGTGTCTTTAATTCTGTGCGCTCAGTTATGTGACCTATCATATGTGACCTATGACATGACACAACCCGCCCTGTTATATGACCTATGACACATCACGTACCCTGTTATGTGACCTATGACACATAATGCGCCCTGTTATATGACCTATGACACATAACGCATCCCGTTATGTCCAGTCATGTCCATAATCATTTTGATACAGCCTGTATACCTGATCCGTGAACTTTGTCTTTAATGCCTTTTTAAAGACAATTCTTGTTTCAAGTTACACTTGCAGCTACCTACTTTACAGTTGAATTGTAGCTCTGTAAATCAACTACTATGTAAATTTCAGCTACTGGATAATTGAGAATCATAAAACAAATCAAATTTCATGGAATCATTCCGGGTTTCGTGATTTAAATCATGTTGAATCAAATCGCAATTTAAATCACATGACTTGTTTCAAAAAACAATTTTGATAAATCATAAATGTAAGTTAATTTCTTTCTTAAATTGATGGTTTTACCTCATCCCTAATGCTTCTACAACTTCTGGATACAATTAAAATACCTCTATGATGTCATTTTTTATATATTGCCAAAAATTCACCTTCAAGATGTAGAATGCTACAGGTTTTTCCCATGATTTTACCAAATATTTTCTTTGAAAATGTAAAAACATGTTTCGAATATTAATACCTGATAGGATTGCGCATTATGTCTAGCTTTTCACTGGTCTCTTTTGACTCTATCATGGGGTATAGTTCTCGGAATAAAAAAAATTAAACAAATCAATATAAATAAAAAAGAATCGGATCTAAATAAAAAAAATCACATTTAAATTTGAACAATCTGATTTTCCAAAATGAAATTTTTAATTTATATTTTGGTTTATTTCTTTACAGATGAAATTTGAACTTGGAAGGAATCATCTGCATCAACAAGCTAAAGCAAGAGATAGATCGAGATGATGATACTGTAGTGATGAGTGATGACGATGTGTAAAGTAAATGCAAACACCTGTGCCATATAGCATGTTGGCACTTCAACTAGGCAAGCAATTAAAATTTGACAGAAATAGACAACTTGTCAACAAAATGGCTGGTAGGATCTACATGTAAACATGTACATGTACAGTAGGCCTATACCTATCAATTAGGCTTAGAGGACTAGCTAGTAGTAGTCACCTGCTGTTAAACTTTTAACCCAAGACTGAGTACAAAGAAACGTTAACAGAATTAAGTTTTAGAAGAGAATATGTTGATCTCATATACATGTATAAGTGCAATCTGGGATTATATGACATTAATCTAGATGATTATGTAGTTTGTTACTGGTGGAACCAGCTCGCTAGTATTAATTATTAGTTCCACAAATTATGTTGCTTCATTTAAAGGAGTATTTCGTGATCCTAGCATCCTCTATTTATGTCATTTTTCATTAGATATCCACGAAAAAAACATATTCCCAAAATTTCAGTTGATTCCGATTTTTGCGTTCATGAGTTATGCATGATTATGTGTATTACACTGCTCCATAGACAATGCGTTGTAATTTCGTTCTGGTGCACCAGAACGAAATTCAAATTTCACGATATCTTTGCTAAACGAATTAATCTGCAAGAAATATTTTGTACATAAACATTATGTAGCCAGAGGTTTCCAGTGATATAAAAATCTCAACTTTTTTTGAGAAAAGTGGGGGATGAGGCTGTGGATCACGAAATGCCCCTTTAAGGGTATACGATGTATTGTTGGTTGAAGCAGCAAAAAAAATGCAGTTCACAGCTCCTTGCGAATGGTAGTGAGCTTTAGCAACAATTGCATTGCTCAATTCACAGGGAACGTGTAGAAGAATTCAAATAACTACGTTGTGTCCTCATTTAAATAAAATTCTGTCAACCATAAGGTACCATAGGCCAATTCTAAAGAATGGTTGCGGAATCGAACTGAAGACCTTTCCCTCTGTCACTTAAAACTGTCCACCAACAATATCTGCTATTTCAATTGTTATAGTACCGTTCCAGAGTGAGTTTATTTGATAGGGTCTATACAAGGAACTTATTAGGTCTAGCAGAGATAGATGTGTTGTAGGTTATTCATGTACCTGTAGTGTATGTAACAGTGGATGCTGGACAATATTAATTATAAAGTCTACAAATATACTGATGTTTGATATAATGCAGACATGACCTTAAAATAACAACATACATGTATGTAAACAAGAGCTCATTTTGAGGCCACCCCACCACGTATGCCACATCCGCAACCAATAAAAATGCTATTTCTGTTATTATTTTGAGATTTAACAACTTCGAAAGCTGTAATTAGCAATACAATGTACATCTTTGGCCCGCTATCAAATTTTTAAAAAATGGCTAGCCCTCTTTGGCCATAATTTTTTAGTGTTGCGTATGTGACAAAAGTTGCGGATGTCACCATGTCTTAGGTTGCCCGACCTAGATTTTGCATTGCGAAAGATTTTTATTTTTAATCTTGCCGAGTTACTCAATTAATTTTTTGCATTTTTTGGCCAAAATGTATTGATTTTGACTGGAAGTTTTGAAAATAATTCGAACATTTTCAAAATTTGTTTTCAAAAATCAAATGTTTATTTGGGTTTTTTTTGCCAGCAATATTAGTACTAAGAAAGTTTTTAAATGTGTTCTCATGACCCTGGACATGAAGTTATGAAGTTTTAAAATGGTCTGCTGGTAGTGCAAACAGGAAAATTGCAACAATTGTGCACACTGCTAAAAAATCTATACTTTGGCAGAATAGTATATAGTCAAGACCACAAAGAATATTTTCAGGATAGAAACCAATCAACCAAGCTGGTTAGGCCCCTGGGTTAAGTTGGGTAAAAAAATTGTATACGCTGGCGAAGTTACGTAATAATCGGATTACCGCGCTGCACTGATACGTTCACACGGTACCTCTGCATTGAACCACATCATGCTGATCACTTGCACCTGTAAGATTAGTATCTTTGAAAAGACCAGTATTGTATTCAGTGATGAGTGTAACCTGCTTGTAGTGCAGCGCGATATGTTCAAAATTGTTTTCACGTACCTATTGCTATGGTAATTAATTCGATTAATTACGTAACTTTGCCAGCGTATAGTGGTCAAAAATGTTCATCTAGTCCTGTGAATTAAAAAGGATGGTATAATCAACGGCATCTCCACTTCTCCTCATCAAAATGGAGATCTTTGTATCAGCGGAAAGTGCATATTTTCTAGTTTCCTATTGACCCTGATTTTAAAAATAACATTTTTAATATAAAAATGTATCACTTGTTTTTAGGTTTGGCAAACTTGTGTATTTTGTGTCTGAATTATACACTGACTACAATTTTGGAGTAGTTACTTTTGTGTGTGTTTTGCATGTTAGAAAAATAAAATGACATTGAATAAGAATACAAAAGAGCATGTATCTATGAGTTTGTTTTCATGGTGACTGGTGTTTAGGCAGTATGCAGACTCTGAGTATTAGACGTATAATATTTGATGTATCTACGTTATATAATCTAGTCCCATTCTATTTCCAGTAATGTTTAAGTTCTAACGAATGTTTGATGACGTAAAATCGATAATATGTTACGTATAATATCTGGTAGAAATATATTATCGCTTTTACGTCATCAAACATTTGTTAAACATTACTGGAAATAGAATGCCAATAGATTAAATAACGTAGAGATATGTTACATCAAATATTATACGTCTGGTAAAAAGTCTGCATACGGCCTACAGTAAAGGACTGATCAATTATTAGACAATTTTATGGGTGAGCTTTTTTTTCATGGAAAGGTGTGATCGAACATGAAAGAAAACGCAAATTTAAAATTGATAGGATCTTTTTCTGTGGAGGCATGGGTGTAAAATTCGGCAATTTATTTTTGCCCGAAATTGTGTAGTTTTCAGTGAAGGTTTGTTCTGATGGGGGTTGGGGGCCCGGAGTGGCAAGTTTTTAGGAAAAATATCCAAATTCGAAAATGATTGGTCCAATAAAATCAAGGTGTCAGGAGGAATGGACACAATGATCCAGAGACGCTAGACGGCTACGAAGGAGTGAGCATTTCCCTCAATCATGGGCTTTGCCACCAAGCAGCAGCGAAGCCAGGAATTTTTCAGATGGGGGAAGGGACATTTCGGATGTTTTTTGGATTCCCCCCCCCCCCCCAATGGTTTTTGTGGCAGAGCTAACCGTGGAGTCAAACATACATGTATTTTTCCTGAACCATGAAATGGTCTCAGCCTATTATTCTAATTTACTTTCTTCCTTACTGACGTAGTCAACAACGGTCTGAAATGGACATATCTCCAAATCCGGGGGGAGGCACTCCCACTTTGGAGGTGACGCGTATATATAGGTCTGTTAAGAGCCCCTTTTTCAGCACCACTGTCACCCAAAGAAACCATATTTTTTGATGTGCATATGCTCTGTCACCCAAAGACCCCATATTTTTCCTTTCGATTTGTCACCCAAAGACCCTATACTAGTATACTTACATATGAACACCAACGAGTCATCTAAATTCAATTTTCGAGGCTTTTTTTTTTGCTCTCACCCAGACCCCATTTTAAAAAAGGTCCTATTCTCACCAAATGCCCCCTAATTTTGATCCAAATGGTTCGTCTCTCACCCAATGACCCCATAGTTTGTACATTTTGCTCTCATATGGAAAGGTTTCTATACAAAAACGTTTCTCTTATAAACCATCATGCGTTCAGTTTCCACCTCGATACACCTGAGCACACATTTTCGTCCAAGAGCTTCCAAGCAGAGAACAAGCAGTGAATGTCTCCACCAGTCTTTGATTACACTACGCGGTTGAGTGCATAGCAATAAGAGAGCTGTGGAGCTTCTAGCTGAAAAATGGGCCTCTTTGATTGGTTTTTTATATCAAACGAAAGCTAACACTTCCCCCTAAAAAACACTTTTCGTCACTAGGTCAACAGATAACGCAATTCAATGTTATAGCAAGGCGAATGCGGTAAATCTGTTGAAAACTACCTGTCCAAGCACATTTTTTGACCAAAATGTAGGTTTAAAAGTCAAAGCCTCAAGTGTTCCTTAAAATATTTGTCAAATTTTATGTCATTAAATGAAAAAGCACACTTATATTGTCCATACACTAGCGTCACTAGAATAAGCAATGCCCAATTCTCTTTAAATTGCAAATCTTGTGCAAAAAGTTACTATTTTCGCCTGTTTTGTCATGCGGTTATAAATTCAATGAACTGTGATAAAAGAGCGCTTACAAATTGATATGCACCTGAATGCCAAAACACATGCTCTTACGCAATGACCCCATATTTTGCTGAACCATGAAATGGTATCAGCCTATATTAGTGTACGTTACTTATTACTTACTTATAATACTTACTTAATTACCAACCTTTTGGTCTGAAATGGACATATCTGTATATGCCACGATGGTATGTACCCCGAAGTGGTGTCAAATGAAAGAGGAAGAAGTAAAGAATATAATAAAAATATTTTTCCACCCGGGTGGCACTCATAATAAGCCCTGGCTCAATATTTATATGGGTCCTTTTCATATCTCAAAATGCCAAGAAGGTATGTACCCTGAGTGGTGTCAAATGAAAGAAAACAAAGTAACGAATATGAAAATAGTTTCATGAGTCAATAATTATACATATTTTGGGTCCTTTTCATATCTCGAAATGCCAAGAAGGTATGACCCCCTGGGTGGTGTCAAATGAAAGAGAAAGAAGTAAAGAATGTATTAAAATTATTTTCCCCACCGGGGGTGACACTCACTCATAAGCCCCGGGTTAATATTCATATTTTGGGTCCTTTTATCCTTTTCATATCTCTCAAGAAGGTATGAGCCCCCGGGTTACAGTGATATTCCACAATACTGTTGAAGCATCATGGTTCAGCTATGGTGCGGTAACCGCTCTAGTTTTATATTTTGCTCTCACCAAATGTCCCTTACTTTTGGGTCCTTTTCATATCTCGAAATGCCAAGAAGGTATGGCCCCGAGTGGTGTCAAATGAAAGATAAAGAATAGAATGCATTAAAATTATTTCCCCACAAGGGGGTCACACTCCTCATAAGACCTGGGTCGCTATTCCTATTTTGGGTCCTTTTATCCTTTTCATATCTCTCAAGAAGGTATGAGCCCCCGGGTTACAGTGATATTCCACAATACTGTTGAAGCATCATGGTTCAGCTATGGTGCGGTAACCGCTCTAGTTTTATATTTTGCTCTCACCAAATGTCCCTTACTGCGAAAGTACCAGCCCTACACCTATATCCATTTCATATTGAAGTGATCCCGGGCTCCAAATGTCGAGAAGGTATGACCCCCCCCCCCCCCCGAGTGGTGTCACATGAAAGAGAAACTTAACGTAAAGAATATAATAACAATATTTCACAACCAGGGTGACATTCATAATTGCGAGTTCTTATGTTATGTTATGTTATGTTATGTTATGTTATGTTATGTTATGTTATGTTATGTTATGTTATGTTATGTTATTTATTATTTATTTATTTATATATTTATTTATTTCTTTATTTAATTAATTATTTATGTATTTGGCCATGCGTTTTGAGTTGGGCCGGTAATGTGTAACATTTTTCGCGAGATGAAAATTATGGCACAGTCTAAAATTGCTTAGGGAGTGATCGTTATTTACGACAGGGGGGGTAATGGGCGTTTTGAGGGGGGAATCCGAAATCTTTTTGGGTCTTGAGGGGGAATGCGAAATTTTCGGTGAACCAGGAGGGGGAATGTTAAGTTTTAAATGGAAAAATTCGGGAAAACAAGGGGGGAATCCGAAAATTTTGAGCGGACGCGAAGGGGGAACGCGAATTTTTGTGTCGATATTTTTTCCAAAACGCCCATTACCCCCCCTGCCGTAAATAACGATCGGTCCCTTACAGTAGGCCTATTCATGGTATTATAAACATATCCATAACGTAGAACACCCAACAAACACAATACTATAGAGAATTAATAAACATGATGCATCCATTAAGTGACCTTTGACCTTGTAAATTAATTCTTAAAGCACATCTATTCTAATCAGTCATACAGGGTGTCTCAAAAATAAATATTGATATTTTTTTCTTTTTTTGATATTTAACAGTCCTCGAAGTAAACTTTACAAATTTAATTATATGTACTTAAAATACTTTAAAAATCTTGACATTTCATAATTGAAGTATTATGTGCAAACGTTGCTATTTGATCCTGTACAGTGAATCATGTGTTTTCGCTCATAGCCTAACTTTTTACAAACAAAGGCGCACATAGGCCTACTTATTACCATGATTGCCAATTCGAAGCTAAAATATGGCGTGAAATGGAACTTTTCCTCTCAGCTACATACACTTTAAGTACACAGGCCTATAGGCTATATCGATAGATTGATAAAGTTTACTTCGAGGACAGTTTAAATCTCAAAAATAAAAAATATATAATTTGCCATAAAATTTGTATTATGTCGCGAATTTAAAAACAAAAATCAGTCTCCTATGTTTTAACCATGCCTGATGCAATTTAGAAAATAGCACACAGTCACCATTTTAACCCTTGGTCTTATTTTCAAATTGGGTACTTGAAATGCCCATTTTCTCCATTCGCCAGCTGTATGGCAAGTATGATAGGACCTGTGCCAGATGATAATATACTACAAAACATCGTCTCAAAAATTACAATGTTGTCCCAGCAAACGCAAAAACGTTTCAAAACGTTTTAAACAAGTTATTTTTTGGGGTTTGTTTTAGATAAAAACGTTTTAATAACATTATAATGTCGGACCAGGGGTCATGAAACGTTTCGTTTGAAATTCCGATGATACACTAATAGGCCTACAACAATGTTTTTAAAATGTTTTCAAAATGTTATGTTATAGGCCTATAAAATATTTTTTGCAAACATTTGTTGCCAAATAGTTTGCCAACACTTAATTAAATAACATTTTTCTAACCTTTTGCGGATCATAAGTCGAAAATGTTTTGTGTTTGCTGGGATAGGCCTAAATGCAACATAATCTAAACTTTTAAACCCGACAAACAAGGTTTGGACAGTATTTATTATGGGACATTAGATCAGACATATCGAATTGCATTCTGAATACGAAGAATGGCCTTCTGATATCAAATAATTTAGATTTTTGAAATTCGCAATGTAATACACATTTTATGGCAAATCATTAAAATTTATATTTTGATATTTAACAGTACTTGAAGTAGGCCTAAACTTTATAAATCTGATGATTTATACTTAAAGTGTATGTAGGTGGGATGAAAAGCCGACGATCAATTGAAAATTTTGACCTTTCGTATTGAAGATATGGATTTTTTCCCCAAAACACCAAAAAAAAAAGGTCTTTTTGGGAAAAAATCCATATCTTCAATATAAAAGGTCAAAATTTTTTTTTTCAATTGATTCGGCTTTTCCTCCCAGCTACATACACTGTAAGAATATATCATTAGATTTATAAAATTTATTTCTAGGACTGTTATATATCAAAAATTTTAAAAATATCAAATTATCAAATTTTAATAATTTGTCATAAAATTTGTATTAGGCCTATATCGTGAATTTCAAAAAATGAAAATTATTTGATATCAGAAAGACATGCTACGTATTCAGAATGCAATTCGATACGTCTGAGGTGCTCTCATGTCCCACAAAAAATACTGTCGAAACGCCATAAACGCTCATTCTAGATCCCTTAAAAGTACAGAGAAACTGTCGTGTTGTAGCATAGCATACGGGACATAGGCTTACGGCTCGTTTAGGGTACCGCTTGTTTGAGTCGTTTCACACGTGTGGGCTCGATTTTACGTTCATTTCATCAGAAACATACCGCCCTCTATTCGCGCTACGTTAAGTACAGAAAAATCTTGTCGGGTTGCATAGCATGTATACGGGATATATATCTGGGCACGTTCATTTCATAACGCGTGTACCCCGGGCGTGTACCAGGAGTATTTTTATGATTCTAGTAGACCTATCCTCTTAATGTTTGAGTAGGCCTATATCCACAAAAACTTTTATTCCCAAAATTTCAGTTGAATTATGCATGATGAATAGGCCTATGCCTCATTTTTCCTACATAGGCCACTGTGCTGTAAGTTTCTTTGACGTTATTTTGCTTAGTAGGCCTAAATGAATCTGCAAGTAAAGTCGCTGAATGAACCCTAAATATAAAATGACTTTGTTTTTAAGAATAGGTAAAACAATGAGTGATAAATGAAAGTTGTTATTAAGATGCAAATTATGTTCGACTCAGGAGCAGTGGCGTAGCAAGCCCCCCCATGGTGGCCGCCCGGTATTTAAGGTTGTTAGGCCTTTTTTGTACTTTTAGCCCATTTTGAATTTGGACCGTTTTTGTCAATGTTTACACCCCCCCTTACAATTGGTCTTGACCCCCCCCCCCCCCTTCACTTTTTGTTACATAGCCCTATTTCATGAAAGCATGTAAGGAATTACTGGGGTCTCCATTGCACCTCCTCATCAAAATTAATAAGTCTTTCTTGATTTAAAAATGCGTCTCAAATCCTTCTTTTTTTTTTTTTCTTTTTTTTACTTTAGTTTTTGCTAACCCATGAAATGGTCGTAGTCTTTCTCACTTCCTTACTCAGCAACCTTTTGGTCTAAAATGGACATATTTCCAAATACCAAGAAGGTAGGCCTATGACCTCCTGAGTGGTGTCACATGAAAGAGAAAAAATTAAAAACTGTTTAAATATACAGGGTAAGTAAAAATAAGTGCAATAGAGCAAAGAATCGATATTTATGTACGAACCAGACCACCAAGTTTCCCATCATTGAACGTTTTTATAAATGCCACATTCAATAGTTATACCTTCTGTGAAAAAATGAAGTGACTCGCTACTATAGGCCTACCGTTTAATTTTTATGTTTGCTGCGTGCGTTACTTTAATTTTTTTTCTGTTCAAACTAACTTTCTAACATTAATTTAAGCCCTTCCTACCTCACTCGACTCCAACTCCAGTTTTTTTAAACTCCAATATGTCCAACTTCCTGGATATTTTGTAATTTACTCCACTTCAATTTGCGCGCATTTCATTCCGACATTTGAAAAACCCGCCTACAAATTTATATGTTTTTGATAGAGAATAAACATCCGGCTTTAAAGTAAAGGGAAAATGAAAATAACAACAAATAAATGTTTCTTCTCCTTAAACAAGACCAAGGAATTTACAAATTTCTTTATGTCACTAGTTACCAGTTTCGATTACCAATCTGCTGAATATAATACGGTAGCTAAATGAATACATGATATAATAGAGAGCTTGCGGAATGAAGTTACTTTAACTTTAACTTTAACGTCTAGAGGATTATAGAGGATTATGTATTCAAAACCACTCTGCCATTAAAGCCGCTTGAAGTTAAAGTTAAAACGCGAGAATCTATAGTGTGCCGTAAATTATGATGAAATACGTCATACTTTAGAACAATATTTGACCTATTTCTCATAGACCCATAATTACCACTTATGTATTATCTAGTTAATAGACCAATTATTGGAAATCTAATTTGGTTTGGGTAAACAACATGCTACATGTTGCTGAAAATTACTGATTGAATTAAATCAAAATAAATTTTGTTCCAAACGTCACACTTGATATATAATTGTGTGTGTGCTCATGACGTACACCAAATCAGCTTGCGGAACCAAGTTTTGGCTTGACTTCAACTCCAAGGGATTAAGTTCCCGTAAAATGGTCTGATTTTACTTGAGCCAGCAGTGTACGATACTTCTGGAAGAGTAAAGCAGGTGCATAACATTTTTATATATAACATGTCATAGGTTGTGCGGGGTGAGAGAGAGAGAGAGAGAGAGAGAGAGAGAGAGAGAGAGAGAGAGAGAGAGGGGTAGGGAGGAGGAGAGGGAGGGCATTGAGTGGACAGGGAGGTGCTTTGCTGGTAGCCAGGGGGGGCTCCCCAGTAGGATATCTTTCTTCCTTCATGACCCTTCCCTTTTGGATGCTGGCCGCCGTGATATTTTACGCTTTTAGGCCTTTTCTGCCATTTTAAGCCCATTTTTGGAAAAACGTTTCCCTTTGGGAATCGGCCCACGCCCTCCTAACAGAAAAACCCTGACAAAATCACTGGGGAGGGGGAAACAGGAGTGCGAGTGGGTAATTATAGGGGGTCAAGTTTGAGAGAGCAGTACAGATAGAGGGGAGAAGGAGGGAAAATAAGGAGAATGTAGGGAAGGGGGAAGCAGGATGGGAAGGGGAGAGAGATTCAGAAGCCCAAAAGAAATAAAGAATATGTATTTCATAGGCTTTGCGAAGTAAATTGGAATATGAAATTGACAAAGCTGACGAGCCTTTATTAAATAATATTATAGGCCTATAACTATCGTATTAAGAATATTAATTGAAACGATAGGGCCTAGCTAGTTTAAAAATAATATGATAAGGAGATTAACGCTGGGTCCCGACATAATCCATGTTGAGTGGTATCGCGAAGTTCATTCATATTTACTCAAACGAAGCAAGGAAGGTAGAGTCTTTTGTCTTGAAGTGGGACTAATAACCACTTGACTAAACAAAAGAGAGACATTTGGATGTATTCGGTTACAAGCTCTTACACGTGCCCTTCTTTTGAACGCACATTGATACACATGTCCCGAGTTTAAGCGACAAGACGCTGTTGTTGCAGTAACTAACCATACGTTCGCGTTGGAGTAAATTTGAGCAAGAAATCCAATCGATATTTCTGAAGTTGCCGTTCCAGTTACAGTAACTTCTTTCCGCAAACTCTCTAATATGTCACGTCATGGGAGCCTCAGGATCGGTTCATAGTGAATATTCGAAGGCGAATATTCGTTGTCGAATACTTTTTGTGACGTCAAAATATATACGGCAACGAATAAAATATGATGACACGCCGAGTTGAATCGGATTAAATATCGCGCAACTGATAGCGAGATACTATTGATTTATATGAAAGGTTCGAGGTCACCTGAATATCGTTCGACGAACGATGATTTCAAAAATCCCCAATGAAAATTAACCTGCACAGTTGTGCAAAATACGCCTGGATAGTTCAAAAATGGCTGATAACGAACTGGAAGAAAACGTTATTAGTGCGGTACAAGCGTATCCATTTTATATGACATAAAAGTAAGGGACTATATAAAGACGTCCAGAAAAGGAAAATGCCTGGCAGGCAATAGCATTACAATGCTGTAGTGATGGTAAGTTATGTTTTATGCAAATAATATGATATTTAGGCTTACAAACATAACCTACAAATGTACAAGTGAACGGTTCATTGTTTGCTAAATCCAAGCGAGATCACCCGAAAATCTATGCAAGAGAAATTTCTACTGCTGCTGATGAAAAATCCTAGAATGCGTTTGGAGTTTTTTTCTGCACTTTACCAGTAGGCTAGTAATAAATTCATAAAAAAATAAAAATCAAATAAACATTTAGAGCGAATGTTTTTACTCAATGCTCATCTGATCCACTTTCCCAGGAAATATCGATACTCCTTAGTTTTTTCCCTGACTTTCCAGACATAATTATGAGTACACATCAAAATTAATGTTTACAAAACGATCAAATAATATATACATTCGTTTGCATTTAGTACATTAATATTAATATTAATAATGTACAAACATTAAAAAAGGGGGCCTAAGAGTATGTCTATATTTAATCATATACTAATTCCGCCATGCCCAAACATATTTTATATATGAAATCGTGTAAAAACTGACCCCTTGTAAATTTATGGAACCCCTAATTCCAATCAAAAATAAAAACAACTTTGTTATCAAATACACAAGGACTATACATTGTATTACAGGAATTTAATAGATGGTGCATTTTAATAAATAAATAAATAGATTAACACGGGTAATGGACGAGAAATATTTGGCAATACCGGATTTACCACATAGGCAGTGAATAAAGAAATTAATAAAAATAAATATAAATTAAATGAGAAAATGAAAGCAAGGACATTTGGTGAAGTATTGTTTTAGAATGCGAAAGATGTTATCCTGGCCCAGGACACTGATTAATGTAAATTCGACCCATAGTTATTTTATCTACTTTTTATTTTTTTTTATCTATCTAACCTGTTCAATGTGATTTATGCCTATTTTAAATAAGATTCCGAAATCTGAAGTATCAACGTTGTATCGTGCACAAATTATGATCCGAGACTATTTCATTTGACACGGTTGTATGGATTTCAAAAGATCGGTCCTAGAATAGATATCGATTAGAGAATTACAGCAAGAGACTTTGAGGATGCCGTAATCCTCTTGACCATCAACCAATCAGATAGACATATTTCAGAAATATATTCGTAGAGTTGAAACTTGTTCAACTCTGGAAATATATATTTCAAGTAATCTCGTTTCACATTTAGCAGCACTTTTGTTTGCAATAAAGCCACGAAGGGGCGGTAATGCTAATATACGATTTCAGTCAAATATTGGTTCAAATATACGACTTCGGTCAACTATTTGGCTATCCTTTGCCCAAAATTATGAAATGTATATCAGTTACAACTCTTAGGAGGGTTTTCGAGTAATTTTAACGAAACAATTTTGGACTTGACGCTTAACTGTGGTGTTCTAGGGGAATTAAAATATCACAATTAACATGTTTAATTCAAAATCGTTGTCCTACAAGCACCGGTTAAATGGCTCGATTCACATTAGGTATAAGTTGGGACATTATCAGATTGTGTGAACATTACAAATACAAACAATAAGGTTGAAAAACGAAAAGCCATTTAAAAATTAATTTAAAAGATCGTCTATTTGTAGCTTTATCACACTGAATAGACCAAATATCTGCCTCTGACGAAAAAAATGTTTTCCATGCTGATGCTCTTTTTACCGTGTTTACTATTATAGTTATTTATATAGGAGTTATATAATGTTTGCTTTTGTAACGAATATGTCATTTCAAAAAGAAGGAAAAAAGGCGGATATTACTTTTTAAAAACTCAACGCATTACTATTAATAGGCCTATAATTATAATTATAATGTTATACTTGATTAGATAACAATTAGCCATGTGTTTGATAATTACAGAAAATAAAATATGCAAAATTGCTTCTCAAAGCAAATTAAATTACCTGGAATATGATTGTATGGTGTTAAAGTATGCAGTTTGAAGTGAATTGTAAACAAAATGTGAAAAAAGAAATGTACCTCTTGCATTATATGACCACTGGGGTCACTTATATTCAATTTGCTCCTCCTGATCATCCTCCACCCCGCAAATTATGCTAATTATATACCAATTATTCAAATGTTAATAGTTTTTTACAACATTTATTATGCTTACTGTATTGGTCTCATCACAAGCTTTAGTTTGACACCAAATTTAACTATATACATAGGCTGTAGGCCTCCCGGGGTAGGCCTATATTACGAACCCCAAAATGTTACATCTCCACTTAAAACGCATGGCCACTTATTGACTTATTTATTGACTTATTTATTTCTTTATTAACTTATTAATTAATTTATTCATTTTTATTTTACAGACATTAAATCATGACAGTAGTTCAATATTGAGTTTACCTATTATTGTATTGACTACGTTAAAGAAATTCTCTAAATTTTGTTTTGGGCCTACCTAGGTCAACGGGTAATACTTGTTAACAGTCGGGCAACGCTGTGAATTGTAGAAATATATCTTTCTCCGGTTCATAGTTTTATATTCGAAGCCGCATATATTTTGACGACCAAAAAGTAGGCCTATTCGAAACCGAATATTCGCCTTCGAATATACACTTTGAACCAGCCTTCAGTGAGGCTATTTTTAAGCCTGCAAAATCGTTTTACTGAAGACGAAGAAAATGCATGTTAAAACGAATGAGAGGCTTGGCTTGGCTTTTTTTAGTAAAAGCCCAGCACATTTTACACTATGCATCAGTGCTTGCGTGTACGCTTTCCAGTCCAGGAACTTACGTTATGAATATTTTGGTAATATTTTCTGATATTGGCACGCTAAAACGGGACAAGAACAAATAATAATTTTCGAGTGAATGTTCATACGTGTTAGTGGTTTAAACAGCAATAGTTTAAACAGTCTGCAAGAAGAATCGCTGAATGAACTCTAAAATAGCTTTGTTATAAAGAATAGGTAAAAATAAGGGATAAATGAAAGTTGCTATTCAAATTCAAAATCATTATGTTCGACTCAGGAGCTAAAATTCTCCTCCCCCCCCCCATTGTCCCCAGCACTTTTTGTATTATCTTTTCTGATGTAGGCCTATATTATGGTAGTGACAAAGATGCCAAGTTTTCAATTATACATGAAATAACAAGAAACATCCCCCCCCCACCCCGAAACATCCACACGCATAATGCTGTTTTTTACCGTGTTTGCTATTATAGTTATTTATATAGGAGTTATCAACGATAATGTCAAATTGGTTCATTATTTTGTGACATTCACTTTTTGTTACATATTAGCATGTAGGAATTCTCCTTTAGGGCCTATTTCTCCCTGGGGTCTCCCTTGCACCTCCTAGTCAAAATATATAAGGTCACCTTAATTTAATAGTTCGTCTCAAAACCCTTCCAAAGTGAATGCGCCGGAATGCAATAGTTTTTATGGGTGTTTTTTTTTTTTACTTTTTTTTTACTTTAGTCTTCTTTAATCTGTGCGATGAGCTTTTTTTGTTTTTTTAATTAATTTAGGTATAATTAAATTTATAATTTTTCTACTATACTCGAAAATTGCCCCCAAAATGTGATACAGTACCGTTTTCGGTCCTTCAGAGAACCTTTAGGTTCTCCAAATTTAAGAACCTTTTGAGAGGTTCAAGAGAGAAGGTTCTTCTGAGAGGACAAAAAAGGTTCTATTTCACATTTATTTCTTAGATGTACACTCCTCCTCAGAAGAACTAAGTAATTCCGTTAACTTAGTCGTGTTTAACCAGTGGCGTAGGATGGGTGGGTAACTCGCCCGTGGGTGTGTTCCGGTGGGCGGGGGTGGTGGTCGGTGTTTCATTCAGGTCTCTGCAGTGGTTAATTATAAAGGAGTGTTTCGTGATCCTAGCATCCTCTTTTTATGACATTTTTCAGAACATATCCACGAAAAAAGCCTATTCCCAAAATTTCAGTTGATTCCGATTTTGCGTTTGCGAGTTATGCATGATTATGTGTATTACACTGCTCCATAGACAAAGCGTTGTAATTTCGTTCTGGTGCACCAGAACGAAATTCAAATTTCACGATATCTTTGCTAAACGAATTAATCTGCAAGAAATATTTTGTACATAAACATTATGTAGCCAGAGGTTTCCAGTGATATAAAAATCTCAACTTTTTTTGAGAAAAGTGGGGGATGAGGCTGTGGATCACGAAATGCCCCTTTAATAGATTAACTTACGGCCAACCAAAAAGTTTTTTAGCAATCAATACTTTATATCTTGGTGTAAAAATTCAATAAATTCTTTAACATGTTCAATTATTTCTTTCATCATGTTGATCATTGTTGTTTAAGGGGGTATAATACCCTGATTTTCATCAGTACCCCTCTTCTTTTTTCCTTGCAAATTTATGATGTACATAAATATGTTCATCACTGCATGTCCTGAACTTTATCCTAGTAACTCAGATGTGTGTTTCATAACAAACCATAATTTATTCTATTCAACATGTTCAAGTAGAGTACATGAGTAGAATACATTAAATCCTTTGTTATACTCTCTATAGAAAATTTATTCAGCGCGCGGTGCATGCAAAATAACACTGAATAAATTAAATAAACTCTAACCCAATGGATGCATAGTCAATTTAGTTACTATATGTACCTTCTATAATGTGTTGTTTGGAAAAGAGATTAAAAAAGAGGTCATCATAGGTCAGGTTATAGGTCACTTGGTTCAGGTCAAATTTAAGCATCCATTTTGAATACATGTGAGAGTCTGTGATATCCTAATGAGGCGTAAAATTTGATATTCTGTCTTTTACTGGATATTGAAAAGTGCAAGGTGGATATACTAAAATACCTTGGGATGTAAATGGTGAGTACAATTTAGATTGCCTAGTTGAGATGGATTGGACAAATAAATATAAAATAGTTACCAAAATCACAAAACTGAAGCTTACGGAAAACGACCTAAATATGGTGGTATAGGTGACAAGAAATACAAGTTTTTCAACATTGCTGTAGTGTGGTTGTGGTAACCTGTTACCTATGGCTTAATTAAGTTTCAGTGAAATAATGTCGCAAGTTAAAAATACAAAATATAGCTCAACATTGTAAATAGAAGCATTTTAACCAGTTCGTTTTTTTGATAGGTGTGGAGCACCAAGTTCATGAAGTCATAAAAGAAATCAGGAACCACTTATGCCCTATTCCCATTCCAAAACTTTAACGAAATCCGTTGATAGTAAGCTGTCCAAAATGAAGTGAATTTAAAACATCAGTGATGTGTACCACCTTTTGGCTTCTACCTTTAAAAGCATGTAAGCTACATTGATACCGATGCCACCAATAAAACAAGAAGATTAGCCCCGTCATTTTGCATACCACTTTGTTATTTTTTTTTGTAATTTCTTCACAAAATGCCAAAAAAAATAAATCAATGGGTGTAGTACCCCCTTAATCTGTCTTTTACAGCTCTGTGATATGGCCACATAAAATTGACATTCGTTTCATGTCCATACCTTTTTGGAAAGGGAGCAGGAAGGGTGTTGTGTGTGTGGGTGTGAGTACGTGTGTGCTAAATTGTGCAAAATACAGCATTTTTCACGTAAAATTGACATTGCGAGCAGTTTTCAGCATCTGCTAGGAAAATGATGAGACCCTTTTGTACTTATTATGAGGAGTTTTAGAGTTCCACAAAAAACAGCACTTGCGGGATTCATGCTAATTAATAAACTAGTTTATTAGCATTAACATTTTACTATTTTAGTATATTAAAACTGAAAATTGAAGAAAAAATATGGACTGATCCCAGAAAGTGACATGGCGGGGGGAGGGGCATGAAACTTTTTTTTTTATTTGGCCCATGCTCCTGTAGTCTTGTTTATCACAACCACAGATATTAGAACATTGTGCGTACAGATATTTATGGTTCAACTGTGAGGAGGTAGCGTAAAATGGTATCAGCCTATAATAGTAATGTTACTTGCTTACTAACTTATTAACGTTACTTACTGACTCTACCTTTTGGTCTGAAATGGACATATTTTTGAAATGCCACAAGGGTATGACGGGGGTAATGACCCCAAGTGTGTCAAATGAAAAAGAAGAAAGTAAAGAATAATAATTACAATAGAAATATTTCCCCGCCCGGAGGTGACACTCATCATAAGACCCGGGTCAATATCCATATGGGTCCTATTCATATCTCAAAATGCGAAAAGGTATGACCCCCGAGTGGGGTCAAATGAAAGTGATAAATGTAAGGAATATAATAAAAACAATTTCCCAACCGGGGGTGAAATTCTTCATAAGACCTGTGTCAATATTCATATTTTGGTTCCTCTTCATATCTCAAAATGCCAAGAAGGTATTACCCCCGAGTGGTGTCTTGTCTTGTCTTGTCTTGGTTAAGTCGGCAGGTTCAGTCTTGCTGTACTTTCGCCAACTTTGATGCTGCTCAAGCTGATATTGATATGACTACATGTACCTAAATTACTTTTGGACTCTATTTTTTTTGTTATTACGTGTGGCTGCTGAAGTGGTGTCCCCCTGGAGCTTGTTCCAGTCTGTCACAGTGCGAGGAAGGAAGGAGTTTAAATAGATGTCCTTTGTTCCTTGCATCTTGAGGATTTTATGTTGGTGACTACCCCTGGTTCTGGTTTCCGTTGACATGGTGATCATGTCGTCCCTGTCGATTGCGACCAAGTCGTTCATGATTTTGGATACCCCCCCCATGGTCAGTCTGTTTGTTCTGCGTCGGTCTTCTAAGGTCTTCCACTCAAGTTTCTCCAGCATTTTTGTTACACTGCTGCGCTGCTCGTAGTCTTTCAAGCAATCTGGCTGCTTTCCGCTGGACTTATCTCCTCTTCTGTATGGATCCCATACACAGGAAGCATATTCTAATACGGGTCTAACCGCCGCTGTATAGGCTGCTACTTTAGTTTCCTGTGATGCAAACCAGATGTTTCTCTTAAGGAAGCCCAGGATCCTGCTTGCTTTTGAGGCTGCCATCTTGATGTGCCCCTTCCACTGAAGACGATTGTCGATTTGAACTCCTAAATATGGATGGCTAGTCACTTCATTGCGTTCTTCTCCACAGAATGTGAGTTCATCTGCGGTCTTTCTTTCTTGAGGGTGATCTGCATATGCATAACAGAGCACTTGCTGGGATTGAATTTCATGCCCCATTTGTCTTGCCACTCCTGAAGTTTTGTCAGGTCGTCTTGCAAGACTGTCAGCTCCTCAGGTGAACTGCTAGATGTATAAAGCACACAATCATCTGCAAACAACCTTGCTGTACTTGTGAGGTTTGCAGGAAGGTCATTGAACCACAATGGTCCAGTGACTGTGCCTTGTGGAACCCCTGAAGTCACATTTTCAGCTCTGAAGGTGTCCCTTCACAGACCACTCTCTGATGTGTACGTCTAGTAAGGAAGTTTGTTACCCATTTGTGAATGTCACCCCTGATGCCATAATGCTCAAGTTTCTTGAGGAGGCGTTGATGTGGCACTTTGTCGAACGCTTTGGCGAAGTCTGAGATGGCCATATATGCGTGACTTCACCTCTTTCGATGCTCTTGGTCAGGTCATTTAATGTCAGGATAAGTTGAGTTTCCGTCGAGTGCTTTGCACGGAACCCATGCTGCTTGTCAACAAGAATACTGTTCTGTTCCAAGTGTCCCATTACATGAGAATGGATGATGTGCTCCATCACCTTGCACGGAACGCTGGTCAATGAGACAGGCCTGTAGTTTTCAGGCTTTGATTTTTCACCCTTTTTTGTAGATTGCACTGACGTTGGCTTCACCCCATTGATGTGGAATCTCCCCTTTATCAAGGGTCTCTTGGAAAAATTTGGTGAATATTGGTGTCAATTCCGTCGCCGCCATCTTGAGTAGCCATGTTGGAATGCCGTCAGCCCCAGATGCCTTATTTGGATTAAGGTTCTGAAGTTGCTTGAGTACCCCTTCTTCTCGTATGATCAGCTTCTTGATGGGAGGAATGGTGCTACTGGCAAGATTTGGTATAGTAGAATCCTCCGTAGTGAAAACACTGCTGAATTGGTCGCTGAAAGCCTCAGCCTTCCCTTTGTTCGTGCTAAGGATTTTGAGATCTGGTACTCCTCCTCCATCCTGGCGAAGCTTCTTGATAAATGACCAGAATTCTTTGGTATTGTCCTTAAGACAGCTTTCAATGTAATCTTTAACATGTTCCCTCTCTTTCGAGCAAAGTTTGTACTTCTCCCAGTCGGTTGATTTTCCAGAACACTTTGCCTTGTTGTAGGCCATTTGTTTCTTTCTACACAACCTTCTGTGCTCCCTCGTGAACCAAGGCAGACTGTGCCTGTTAGAGACCATTTTGATGGAACATGTTTGTCCATGACAGATTTGATTTGATTCTCAATGGCATCCCATTTCTCTTGGACAGTTGACCCAGTCAGTTTCTCGTAAGTTTCTTGGAAATGAGTCAGGTCCTCTTTAATTTCGTCTTCGTCAGCTTTGTTTTTCAGGTAGATTCTGCGGGTGGATTTCTTTTCCTTTTTCCAGCTAAATCCAATTCAAGTAATACCACGCTGTGATCACTCATACCAGGTACTACATCAACGGTCTTAATAATTCCTTTGTTGTTTGTCCAAACCACGTCAAGTATGTTATCTCCCGGCCCCTAGTTGGTTTGTGAACCACCTGGTCCAGCCCATTTTCAAAGACTGTGTCAAGGAGTTCTTCAGCTACCTCCTTTGAAGCATAACTGTCTGGAATAACGGTCTGGTTTATTCAGTTAACATTTGGTTGATTTGCATCGCCACTCAGAATAATGTCAAACTCTTTATGTTTGGAACTGATGGTTGCAAGTGAATTTTGGAGACCTTTAACTGCGTCCATGTCGTTGTGGTGGGGCTTGTAGTAGGTGCCCAACAGTAGGTTTCTCCTTCCCTTTACTTCCACTTGGCTCCACAATAATTCACATTCAGAGTCAAACTCGGTTCTATGCGTGACTATAAGGTCCCTTTTACAAGCAAAAAGAACACCCCATGCCTGTCACCTTCCTGTCTTTCCTGAAACTCAGAGTTCTGTATGTCGAGAGAGCCACGTCTCTGTACCCTGTATGATGTCAGGGTTATATTCCTGGATTAATGCTTCCACTTCAGCCACTTTATTCATGATGCTTTGGAAGTTTATCACAAGGATTTTCAGCGAGTTGAGGTGATTTCTATTACTAGTCTAATGTCTGTTCTTCCCTTCCTCTTGAATGGAGTCATCTTCATCCGCGCAACTTGTGTCCCCTAAATCGAAGAACGAGTCTCGAAAATCAAGGACTTCACATTCGGGGCATTTCCAATCGAATGTCTGCCCAAGCTTGTCAAATGAAAGAGGACAAAGTAAAGAATAGGCCCTATATTAAAAAAAAATCCCCACTGGGGGGTAACACTCCTCATAAGACCTGGGTCAATATTCATATTTTGGGTCCTTTTTGTATCTCGAGTGGTGTCAAATAAAAGAGAAATAAAAATAAAGAATGTACCGGTACCCTACCCCCCTCCCGGTATTAAAATTACTTTATAAATTTCCACACGGTGACGATCCTCATAAAACTCTGTTCAAAATGCCTATTTTGGGTCTATATTTCAGAATCCCAAGAAGGTTTGACCCCGGGGGACAATGGTATAATCTGTTCTTCCCTGGTATAATACAATAACATGGTTCAGCTATGGTGCGATAACCGCTAACAACCCGACAGGAAGATTTCGTGGATTTAGAGAAACGACTGGTAAAGACTAAGAGGCAATTATTTAAAGATGGATGCTCGCGAACCCACACGTAAACATTAACCGTGATGGAATAATAATGCTGCAAAAAGGTGTTAATATTGCAAGAGCAACTACAATTTCGAATCGAAGGTAATTATTTGATCTAAAATATGCTTGAAATGATTTTGGTTTCATCATCAGCGATGAATATTTCATGAAATTGTACATTACTTTGCACCCAAGTTCCGTTTCCCCCTTTTATACTGTAGTAGGCATATATAGACCGGTATGAGTTCCAAATCTTTCTGAAGTTTTCAGAATTTTGGGCACTTGGTACACATTCTTTTATATCTGGTCTCGTATGCAAGTAAATAAAACGAGACCGGCCATGCATGTACGGCCATACATGTCTGAGTCAGTGAGTGCTATGCGGGGTGCTATGCGCGCATGCCATGTAAATGGGTAGGCCTATAATGCATGTAGAACCATATTGCATAGAGATCACAATATTCAATATCAGACTGAGCAGCTGGCTATATTTGTTGGGTTGAAGTAAGCTTACTGTCTGTGTGTCATTTGATCGAGAAATCTGCTATCCACGATGAGACGATAGTTACTGTGTGGACAGAGATAGAGCATGGAACTATAAACTACTTCAGTCACTTACAGGAGTATTTCGTGATCCTAGCATCCTATCCTTTTATGACATTTTCAGCAGATAACCACGAAAAGGCTTATTCCCAAAATTTCAGTTGATTCAGATTTTGCGCTTGTGAGTTATGCATGAATATGTGTATTACAAGTACTGCTCCATATAGGCCACTGTTAATTGACGATATTTTTGCTAAACGAAATAATCTGCAAGAAATTTTGGTACATAAACATTATGTAGGAAATTGTAGCCAGACGGTTCAAGACTTCAAGTGGTATAAAAATCTCAACTTTTTTTGAGAAAAGTGGGTCACGAAATGCCCTTTTTAATCATTGTAAATTTTCAAATGCATTAAGGGGTACTACACCCTGGCCAATTTTACGCCTATTTTTGCATTTTTCTCAAAAATTATAGCGCATAGGTGACAAGTAAGATATGTATATTATCTAGGCAAGTAGGCCTACTATAAGTTAACTACTGCACTGAAAATTCAGCAACTCAAGGCAAGTACCATAGTTATTGACTTATTGATCAAATATTGGTTTTCCCTCATTTTTGACTATAACTCTACAACTGTTGTCTGTGCTGAAATAAAATTTCCAGTGCAGTAGTTGTAGTCCTTGCCCCAATAATATACATAGGCCCTATCTTACTTGTCACCAATGCGCCATAATTTTTGATAGAAATTTATTCATTGCTAGGCCTACTGTGTGGGGGGTGGGCAACTTACAAAATGAGGTACAAAAGTGCACCTAAAGGTAAAAAACAGGGGCCGGCAAAGATTGACTGAATTTTGGCGTCGTCATTGGTTTTACACGTAAACACGAAAATGTCTCAAATAATTCCAAAAGTGTATGCATGTTATCAAGCACTATTTTATCAGTCTTAATCCGTTGAGGTTCGACAGTGAACCTAATTTTAAGTACTGTTTTTTGAATTTTTTGTATGAATAACGCACGATATATGTTATGTACAAAAAAATTCCCCCACATGTATCAATGTATGCGTGGTGTAACGGTTAACGTCTCCGCCTGCCACGCAGAAGGTCCCGAGATCGATTTCCACTACCGGCTATAATATTTTTTTTTTTTTCTTCACATTAATTTTGAATCCAAATTATTGATTTTCATGTGAAAATCTATACATTGCACTGGGAAATATATTTCGTGCATTTTTTTCTGTAACGGGCCAATAGAGCTAAAAACGCACCATGGCACGTACGGGGCGTCCAACGTGCAGGCAGTGTTGCCATCATATTGTCATTTTGTTTACGCTATTGGCTGTTGCCGTATTAAATTACTGTCGGCCACCGTCGTCTGGTAAAAACAAAACAATTTGAACACAGCATTTGTTCATAAAGAATATTATTTATATATTATTTATGCTTGATTTTGACAGTGAACTAAAGCCAAGGACAAATATGTTAGTGAAGAAATTGAAGGTGATGTCCCAGCTTTTCTGCAAGCCATTTGGGTGCAAGAGCCAAACATTTTAAAGAGAAGATTGGAGAAAATGGGAGGTAAGAGCATTATACATTCATTACAGTACAAATATACACTACTAAACACTAACAAAGTTCTCACTCAAAAGTTAGGTCTTCATAGTAGGAACTTTCTTTCCTGAAGGTACCATGTCAACAACGCCTAGAAAAGTTGCTATCTGCCTTGAAAGAGTAGGCCTACATACTATTTTGCCATTCTCTGTGATTCATTTTCTCGGATTGGTACCAGATAGAAGTGACATATTACCACCAACAAGTGACATATTATTAATAAGTGACATATTATATCACCAACTAGTAACTAGTGCCATATGGGTATAATCAGAAATAATGGCACCAAAGTGTGACAAAAGCGTCAAAAATACAAACAGTGTTCAGAGATGTAATTGTTGTCTTATTGTAAGCACAACCTATCTAAAGTCAAGAAAAAATAAAAAAAATACTTCAGTAATGTTACTAAATGTATTTTTTCAACTGGTTTATTGGCAAAAGTAGTCCAAAATTTTTAGAAACATAACACAAAAGATCCATGCCATTCCTTGTTATATTTTGACAAAATTATGCAAATATGTAATTCTTTGAGTTTTAATTTTACTTAGACACTAAACTATAAGATAGTCATGTAGAATTTTCCCGGAGAATTTTTCTCATGGAAACAAAGTTTCGAAAAAAAAAATTCATTAAAACACCTAAAATTTGTGGAAATCTGGAATAAAGTTTTTATTTGTGACCATCCAGCACAACTGAGCCCTGAAGTCACCAATGATCATTTTGAGACATTCAACCAAAATATTCTGCTTGAAATTAGCTTTAATATGATGTATATCATGTCTATAGTACTTGACATTTAAGTAGTGAAAAATCAATAAAACAGTCAACAAATCCTTTGTTTCCTATATTGTTTATTGTTTTGAGCATATCTCAATAGTGGCACTGGAGACATCCGGGCTCAGTTGTGGTGGATGGTCACATTTGTCAAAAAAAACATCTTAAACGATTTTCTGTTTAAGTTTGTATAATGCAATATGATGTGCAAAAACTGTGTTGAAGTTTTTAGCATCACTTTCTTCTTCAAATTGATGTAAGGATCCATCAAACTAGTGCTATTGTGTAACACTCCTGACACTGTATAATACCTGTATGGCCTGAAATATTTTATAAACTACATTTTCTAAAACAGTGTTTGTAATTTTTTGTTGACAACATCTATGGCCCTCTCAAAAAAGGCACAGAATTTAGGTGATTTACGTTCAATTTTATTTTTTGAGCCCAGCTTGCATGTTGTTGTAACACTCCTGACACTTTGCTACAGTAGGCCTACCGTAAGCCTCAAATATATATAAATTTGCAAATCACATTTTCTAACGTAGTTTTTGTAATTTTTTGGTAACACTATCTATGGCTATCTCAAAAAGGGGCAAAAATTGAATTACATTAGTTCAATTTTATTGTTGAGCCTATATTACTTACAATTGATTGTCAGGAGTGTAACATTTTGGTCGAGCTATGAAAACCATGTTTTATGTACATATTTCTTGAATATGAAGGTCTTTACATCATGATTACAGCAGTTTGGCTTCAGGAATAAATTTTCAGTGCTAAAAGAACACCAACAGACTGGTAATTTCTTCAGAAATTTGAATTATTGCCAATTAATTCTCGCTATTCACAATAAGGGCGCCGCCAGCGGTTTGCGATGTAACCATGATGTATCATGGGAAACGGTCGACATCCAAGTCCGTGCAATTATTGAATATTACCATGCTATTATAATATTTTTTTAGTTTGTCAAAATAAAGACCTTGTTACACGCGAATCTATACTCAATAATACTTAATAATGTGATTTGAAATGTGCACAATTAATTTTTTTCTCTATCGATTTGCGTGTAATACCGTTATATTGACAAACTAAAAAATATTGTCACGTGTTCCTATGTAATAGCATGGTAATATTTGTATTGCGCGGACTTGGATGTCGACCTTTACCCATGATACATCACGATTACATCGCAAACCACTGGCGGCGCCCTTATTGTGAATAGCGAGAATTAATTCTGTGTAACACTCCTGACATTGACTATTTAGAGAGCTGTAGCAAACATGTTCAAGCAATGGTGAATATTTTTCTTGTTTTTGAGTTCCTATCACAATGCACTAATAAAATAAAAAGTAAAACATGAATATTGCCACCTTGGTGTATGAAAAAAATCAAGTTGAATTCTGATGTAACCCTCCTGACGAGACAGAATTTCTCTTTTCAACCCGCTCTAAAAAAAAAAAGCGGTTTTGATATCATGCAAGTTTTATTTTTTTCCAAGTTTAGCCCAAATGTTGTTTTTACTAAAAACAGACTGAAATAGATAATTACTGTCATCATTACCTTACAATGCTACACAATCTGGTGACGAGTGATTTTTGGAACATATTTTATTTTTCGCACCATGTGGTCTTCACATGTTCATAAGTAAGTGACTAATATGAAAGAATTTGGAACTTAATAATAGCTGACACTTCACAAAATGTCATGAAAACCAAAACTTTTTAACTTGTAGATTTTTACATACATGATTAAAATACAAGTACCTCTTTTCTTGTCACGCTAACATGTAACACTCCTGACCATATCAGTCCGGTCCGACTGCCTGATCAGGAAGTACTGCCGAATCAGGCAGCATGTTGCCGAGTTAGGCAACACAGGCTTTGGTAACCCTTCCGAATTCAACAGACTAAGGACTAAATTGTTCATGGTGATTTTATAAAAGATCGGGGGAAATTTTACTTTGACAAACATGAGCTGCATGTAAGTTGACAATTTTTCACCGGGCGAATCCACCGGGAGAAAAATAATTTAAATATCAAAACAATTTCTAACGGTATTTTAAAAATTTGATATAAATATGCAAATTAACTTTATTTTAACTAAAATTGATAAAAAATTATTACTAATTGTACATTCATTGATAATTTTATATATTTTACCTACTTCTTTACTCTAAACCAAGAAATAACGGTATATTAAAAGATGCTCTATTTGAAATAGAGCATTGCATTAATGAGGATACCATACTGCCTGACTCGGCAACATACTGCCTAATTGGCAGTACTTCCTGATCAGGCAGTCGGACCGGACTGCATATGGGAAAGAAAATTGGGCATATTATTTTTTACATGACAGCTGTGACACTACAAATTGCTGTGGTTAAAGGGCCAATCATAAAACACATTTTAAAAGATGAATTTCTTTGCTGGTCTTTTTCATTTGCACAGCAGGCATCAGCAACCTAACGGTGCCATTATTTTTGACTTTACCCATATGCGACAGTGTTGGAGGACTCCTGACAACCTTGCACTGGCTTCCAGTTTGCCAATAAGTACTCATTAGTACTGTTTAAAATCCCTCTGTATGTAGATAGGGACGCACCATTAGATTCTGAGGGGGGGGGCATGGGAGTTTGGGTCAGGCAGAATTTTTTTTTTTTTTGCGCACCAATTTTTTTTTTTTCGCCTCCAAGAGCACCAAAATTTTTGTGAAGTTATTTTTTCAATTTTAATGTACATTTTTATACAAAGTTGGGTGGGGGAAATTTTTTTTTTTTACTCATCAGTGAGGCAAAGTTTTTTTTTTTTTTTTTTTCTCACTAGTGGGCAAAGTTTTTTTTTTTTTTTTCTCACTAGTGGGCAAAGTTTTTTTTTCAAAAACTCCCATGCCCCCCTGAAATCTAATGGTGCGCCCATAGGTCCAGCAACACCCAAGTCCAAACTAAATTTTGGACTATACCGCTATGTTCCTGCTCATACCTTGAGCTCGTTTTCTGACAGTATCCGGCTCGCTATTCAAAGACATAGCCACAGAATCACTGGCAAAAGCAGATTTGACATTGCAGCTGCTACGGCATGAAATTCGCAACATGTGAACATAAATCTGCCACGACCACATCTCTGTTTTCTTGAACTGTTCTCTTGTTTTTTGACTTTTTGTGTATATTTCTTGTAAGCGCCATGGTATTTTCTGGTGAATGACACCATAAAATGACTGTAAATGTAACCAAAGAGATGTTTGATATAAAAACAGGGTTTCTAGCCAATCAGGAAATTTTAAAAAAATGGGAAAAATCAGTGGATTTTGTTTACCCAATTAGAACATGCAATTGTTTTTACCCCCTTTCATTGTTGTGCAGAAAATAAAGTGTCATGCAGAAAAAGTGATATCATAATATCGCAACACACAAATAGGAATGTGATGCAGCGTATCTTATATGAGATGCACCCAAAATGTGTCACATCACAGTGAACCAATTTGACATGTTTGTAAATAAATAGTACATCATTTATTGATATATGCTAAGAAAAGTGGTATGACTGAAGAGGATAAACCTTAAATTGTATAGAGAAGTTCAATTTTAATGGATATTCACTTGAAGGTGTCAAGGATATACACACATCTTATTCCACACATTCTAATCTGAATTTTGGATTTAGAAACAATTCAAATCTTATGTTGCAACCAAAATTGGGCAATAGCTGCATTATGGGAACTTTCATGTATTGATGATCTCTCTGTATGTATTCTCTGTATTGTTTAATCATTTCATTTCATATTTCAAGCAGTAAATTATGTATTTTAAGTTAGATATTAGAAGATTCAAGATTTACAAGAAATGTTGGCCAGATTAATCTTGTCTTTGATGTTGTTAGCAGGCTCAGTTTAATTAACAGAGCATATTACTTATACTTTGTTACATATGCATGGAGAATTATGTACCTTGCTTTACAGTTTATCCTTTACATAATTTAGGTTTAGTTTCATTTATGATATTTTACTGTATTGTTTTTTGTAGAAAAGTCAAGACTACAGGTGAAAACAGCCTTGTTTGTTTTGCGGCATCTGAGAAGTTAATGAGGACAAAAAACAAACACCTCGATTTCACTCATTTCACTCAAGTGATGGCCTCAGGACTAAACTGTGCAATACCAGATAACTGAGTGTGCTGAATCTGTAAGTAAATTTACGGGTTGGTAATTTACGGTGAAATACCATAATTTAAAAATGGGGAAAATAAAGAAAGCAAATATTTTGAGAGCATTGGGCTATTCCAGCAAATAAGTGCACACCTCCCAAGCTTATCCCTCCACAAAAGTCTTAATTTCTAGTCACGAACAACCACTGCTAAAACCCGGAAATCCAAAGGCTTTGTTAAAGGTGCAAACATCCCAGAAATTTTAACCACTTTCATCTTGAAATTGCGGAATAAAATGTTATCATAGAGAGTGAATAATAGGTAAGCATTGGAATGTGGGGTGGGGTGTGTGGGGGTGGGTGTGTGGGGTGGTGTGGTGTGTATTTGCAGTGTAGTATGGAGTTTGTGTATCTGTTGGTATATTAATTAACATGTTACTTGCTTAAATTTATATTTTATAATCCTCATTGTATGTATAGAGGAAATAAGTTGAATTTGGTGGCCATTTTGAATTTTTGGCGGCCATTTTGAATATCAAAATCGTCAATATTAGTGCGTACATATCATAAATAATATCCTAGGCCTAAAACAATTGCTATTGTATCAATAAATTCACAATGGGAAGGGTCAGTTTGAAATATATTGGGAAATTATTGAAAAATGGTCGCCATTTTGAAAAAACAAGATGGCCGCCATCTGCTGCATCTGGATTTTTGTAAACATGTAAAAATATGTTACTTGGGACCCAAACAACATGTTAGGATAGGTGGCACATTGTCTTCAAAAAAAGGCCACAGAATTTAGTTTGCTGCTTGACTACGGAGCCATTTGACCACTAGGTTTTTGTGCTTCCATGGTGTTTCCATTTGATGCGCCCGCATAGCATGCAGATAAGCGTCGATACGCGAAGCGTATGTTGTGCGTTAACAAATTGCGCGATGCACGTAACGCGATGCGTTGTTGTCTTGGCGTGTACCCTGCTGGTACAACAAAGATTTTCTTTCCTTTTCAATTTCAAACACAAGTGGAATAGTGAAATAAAATCCTTAAAATATTGCAGTTGGAGTTTATAAATCTGGATTTTCATTCCTTGTATTTATAAAAACATGACAAAGTACAAACATATCAAAAAACTCAATTTTTGAAAGAAACAATGTCTAGAGTACACATCTGCCTTAAACACTATAGGATAAACTTCAATTTTTAAATGACACCTTGTTGAAATCAGATACATTAAACATCTAGGCTTAGGAAGATTTTCAACATGGGGGGAGGGGGGCTGACAAAAAAATTGGTGACCTATACTGGGGGTGCCCTCGGTGTCAGGAAATTTTGCAAAAAATAGGTCAAAACACCCATTTTCCGCTATCTGGTCATATTTTTTACTTTATCTAAAATTATAGGAGGGCCTGAGCCCCCAGACCAAAGTTATTGAGGGGCTGAGCCCCCACAAGCCCCCCTTCCCCATGGTTCCGAAACCTATGTTAAAAATGTTTTGTGAGGCAAAACAAGCTCAAGTTTCTTTTTATTTTCTCTCATCTTCTTTCATTGTTATCTGACCATGACAGGGATTTACTAGGGTCTGGTGGAATGTACATAAATGTAGAATTCATGCCTAAACCATAAGCATTGGGCTGTTCCAGCAAATAAGTGCTCACCTCCCAAGCTTATCTGTCCAAAAAGAGCAAAATGTACAAAACCGTTGAGTCATTGATTGAGTGAGTCAGACTTTTTAGACTTTATTATGTGAAACCTTTTTAAAATGAGGTCTTTGTGTGAGAGCCAAAAGAAGACTGAAACATTGAATTTCTAGTTCTAAATGGCTTTGTTATTTCAAAATAAGTAACAAAACCAGTGATAAATGGGGGAAAATGGGGTCTTTGGGTGACAGCAATGCTGAAAAAGGGGGTCTTAACAGCCTTAGATATGCGCCACCTCCCTGGGAAATGCTCAGCACTTTTAGTTGGTGATTTTCATGCCATATATTTGGATGAAAATAATTGGATTTGAAATTTCAAAATCAAATAATGGTTGGATGGAAATTGTTATAATTTGGTTGGAATTTCAATATCTTCTACACCATTTTCACAGTTTCATGTTGAAAATATTGGATCTGGAATTGCTTTGCAATTTCTTCCTGTTTTCTTTCCCTTTCCTCCTTCCCATGTAAAGCCGCCCATGCGTACAGCCACAGGTACCAAATATAGGTGACACCTGGGAATTCAACATGTAAACTACATGTAGGCCAGGCTACTACATGTCCTGGTTACATGTGTATGGTTGAAGAAATTAACGATTACATAATGCGCAGCATCAATGCAGTTCATTCCAAGTTTGATCAGCAGGCGCTTTTCATACTCGCTCACCGCTTCCTAAAGTTTGTGTATCTCATTATATTTAGTCCATATTATCTATTTTATAAATTGACAGTGTTATGTTTTTCATGCTTTCACTGAAGATAAATAACAGTGTGTCGAAAAAAAACTTTGATTTCTGCAATTGGAAGCTTTCCAACTTGAATTTTTTAGGTTGTGCAACTATGTTATATTTTAACTTTCCAAAGAATATTTATGCCAAGAATGACAATGATAAAGTGCTTACAGTTTTACGTGTGATTTTGATATTTCTTGGAAATATTCCAAAACATTAATGTGTGTGAGAAAATTTTTAAAGCCAGCTGGAATTCTTTTTACAATAATTCTTTATGCAAAATTAATATCAACATTAACGAAAAAAGACATTTACAAGTACCGAGCAATCGAGCATCATCTTACATGCAAAGCTTTTCAATATCATGCAGGTTTTCAAATTTGAACAAAACCTAACTAGATGTTTTGAAAGAAACAGATTGTTTAAAAAGAACGAAAAGGATTTCACCGAACAAAATATGAAGGCCACTGACAGTGTTAACCACTAGTGCGCATTGTGTTGAATGATCTCTTTCAAACTTGGAATGAAGTGAATTGAGGCATACATTATGTAATTTCTTCACAATCAGTCAACCGATTCAAGTAAATTTAGTGTATAAGCTGCGGCGAATAAGATGGGCTACACGCTAATTTTTGAGTTCTGATGTCTATTTCTCGACTTATGTCCAAATTTATTAGCCCGATAATTTTTTTCTGGGACACCCTGTATAGCACACGAGATCTCATATCTGGTTGCCAGCGCCGAGATGGTGGCTCTGCACAATGCGCTGAGAATTGTATCATGTTTTGTTGAATGTTTTTTGACTTTGCATCATGAACATAGTATTATACTCATACAAGCTATTTTGTGCAACTTGGGAACATATTGCATTGAGCACATGTGTTTTTCAAGATGTACTCAATGATAGCCGGCACAAATTTGCCGTGCAACAATGAACAACCACTCTAGTTCAATATACATAGCAGATCAATACAAAAGTGCTTTTGCAAAAGGTTTTCACATCGAGGGAAAGAAGGAAGGTTGCTATGTGTGTCTGCCAAGCACTGCAGGAATTGATCCAATCTGAGATAATGATAATTTTCTGCCCAAGTTTTGTTTCAGTTCTGTGGATCAAGCAGGGCTCAAAAATACTTCTTGGATGATGAGGACTATTTTGATCTGATTTCATTCAAGGTCCACTGACTGGTAAAATCATGTGAATGTATTATGTGAACAATATGATTTCATAACTGCATTTTTCTGTATTTTATTGCAGTGCCTCAGACTAAGGAAGAAAATGATTGGTGAAATGGGCAATGGATGACATTCAGTAAACTACCAGAAACATATCAGGTGACATCATGGTCTGAAAAAAACTGAGAAACTTCACGCACAGAAAATTATACACAGTTTAACTTTGGAAGATGACCTATTCAGAGGTCAATGACTGTGCAGTGTGCACCAACTGTTTGAGGGTATTGTGAAAATTAAAATCTGAATATAATGCAGTCTAAAATGCCAGATTTATTAATTATTAATATATAAAACCAGAGCGGTTACGGCACCACAGCTGAACCACAGGCGTTTGCAGTATACCACTGTCATCCGGGGTCATACATTCTTTGGATATCTAATATTATCTAGATATGAAAAGGACCCAAAATAGGAATATTGACCCCAGTCTAATTATGAGTGTCTCCCCACAGAAATTATTTTCATATTCTTTAATTTTTTCTCTTTTATTTGACATACATTCATTACTTCTTTCTCTTTCATTTGACACCACTGGAGCCTCATACCACCTTGGCATATCGAGATATGAGAAGGACCCAAAATCCGGGGGGGGGGGGGGTCACTGCCATTGTGGCCTGTACACTATCCGTGATAATCAACTTTGGAAAGCACCCTAAAAAAGGATTTAACGCTTGGCTAAAACGATACCTTAAACAGGTGTTTTCACACGCACCTAAACGGGATTTTATTCCTTGCATCAAATTTCATACCCTAAATTCCATTTCCGTATTAGCAATTGCAATTTTGCTACCCTTTTTCCAATATTTCATGTTTTTGACACCTAAACACGTTACTGTGCACGTATCATGCTTACCCATGAAAAACTACCCTTTTTACACGTTTTATTTTCGCGGATGGTGTACAGGCCACAATGGGAGTGATCCCCCCGGGCCCAAAATATGATTATTGACCCAGGTCCTATGAGGAGTGTTACCCCCAGGTGGGATAATAATTTTTATTATATTCTTTACTATGTTCTCTTTCATTTTACACCACTTGGGGGTTCATATCTTCTAGGCTTTTGAGATAGGAAAAGGACCCATATGAATATTGACCCGGGTCTTGTGTTGAGTGCCACCCCAGATGGGAAAATATTTTTTATTATATTCTTTACTTTTTTCTCTTTAATTTGACACCACTTGGGGAGGGGGTCATACCTTTGTGGCATTTAGAGATATATCCATTTCAGACCAAAAGGTTAGTCAGTCAGTAAGCAAGATACACTAATGTAGGCTGATACCATTTCATGGTTCAGCAAAAATATGGTACAGGGTGTATCAAAATGATTGTTACCATATCAATATCCAGTGAACATGGCCAAGTCTGCTTCATCAAAATGCATCTAAACTGGCCTCAAATAGAAACTTATAATTTTCACAAGTCATATCTTAAAAAAATGAATAAAAAATTGCACAAGGTCAATACTCTACTCTAAGCACATGTACCAGTAATGTAAGGCAGTTGTCCAACTGACACAACAGCAAAATGCACTGACATGGAACACCTTTCTGGACCATAAATTCACATCCCAACAGATTTCTGTTGTTGGGTTCCATTATTAGCCTGTGAATGTGGTCCCGGAAGCTGTTCCGTGTCAGTGCATTTTACTGTTGTGTCAGTTAGACAACTGCTTGGTAATACTGATTATGTGTTTAAACCAAGTATGAAGTTATCCTAATGCAATTTTATTCATTTTTATGGAGAGGATATTAAGATATGACTTTTGTGAAAAAATTATAAGTTTTTTTGAGGCCAGTTTATATGTAAATGTACCTTGTTTGTAGATTTGTGTCATTAAACAATAAATTGTAGTAATTTCAAGAGGATCTAATGCTGAATGTGGAAGAAGCAGGTATTTGAATAGACTAACAATCTGAGTGGGTCCCAATCATTTTGATACACCTTGTATGGATTTCTTCATATCATAATTGCTTCATCTTTATAGTTTGTAATAAAACAATAAATAGCTAATGAGGAATATGAGGCCATATTTAATTGTTTTGTCTGCATTTCACATTTACTGGCAAAATTTTTGCAGACTTTTTGTAATTAACTGCATGAGCTGGTAAATAAAAACTGGTAGCCAGGAGCCCCCCCTCCGCCTTTGCTTAACCCTATCACGCCTAGTACTACAAAATGTGCACTTGATATATCGCTGTTTGTGCGTGCATCCCATGTAGTGCGATGATGCAATATCGCTTCATCTATGATATAGGCATGGTTTCGGCTGGCCAGCGTGTAAGCCCAAGACCCATGGCAAAGTGTAAGCTGAGCAGTGATTGGCATGTGAGGGGTTCTGGTTTTAATCCCACCCAGAGCTTTGTTTCCTCTCTTTATTCCTTCCTTCTGTCCCTTCCCGTCATCTAAAAGCCCCTAATGGGTTAGGGTTAAGCTTCCAAATTGAAAACTGATGTTTGAAAATGTATAAAGCTACTTTACATGGAGTGTTAAAATATGTCTAGTCTAGATGAGTTATGAGTGCTGTTGAGTCTGTTTCATCTGGTCTAGATGAGTTATGAGTTCACGTTGAGTCTGTTTCTTCATTTGGTCTAGATGAGTTAAGTGAGTGCTGCATTGAGTCCTTCTTCTTCTTCCATATAAATTGCCTCCCTCATATGTATGAGTATTATCGCACTATGCACAGACAAGCTGTACTTATTTTTTACTCTGGAACCTAGAGTAGATGAGTGTATTTTGAAGTACAGTCAACATGACCGGGATGATCCCCTGCTCTTTTCGAATAGCCTGTGACGTTCTTTAACGTGCACACTACATTAATGTGAGAAAATATGCATGTACACGGGACAGGAGTAGTGAAACCCAAGGTTAAAGTTTGGATGAAAGTTCAAAGTAGATTAAGGGATCTAAAATGAGTGTTTATTGCGTTTCGACAGTATTTTTTGTGGGACATGAGAGCACCTCAGACCTATCGAATTGCATTCTGAATACGAAGCATGTCTTTCTGATATCAAATAATTTCCATTTTTGAAAATAACAATATAATATAATTTTATGCCAAATTTACAAAAATTGATATTTTTTTCAAATTTGTGATATATAGTCCTCAAGTAAATTATATAAATCTAATGATATATTCTTAAAGTGTATGTAGCAGGAAGAAAGTGCCCGTACGGTCAATTGAAAATTTTGACGCTTTCATATTATTGAAGATATGGAGTTTTTCCCAAAAAAAGACCTAATTTTTTTGCGTTTTGGGGAAAAATCCATATCTTCAATAATGAAAAGTCCAATTTTCAAATAATAAATTGGCTTTTCACCCCATTTGGTTACATACACTTTAAGTATAAATCATCAGATTTATAAAGTTTACTTCAAGTACTATTAAATATCAAAATATCGCATTTTAATGATTTGCCATAAAATGTGTATTAAATTGGCGATTTTCAAAAAATCAAAATTATTTGATATCAGCAATGAACATTCTTAAGATTCAGAATGCAATTGACATGTCTGATGTGCTCTAATGTCCCAAAATAAATACTGTCCAAGGTCATACCCCAGCCCCATATGGGACACCCATCAAAATTTCCTTTTGTTAAAGTAGAAAAATGATTATTAAAGGAAGGTGATACAATTTGATATATTTGGAAAATCAAATTCTTTAAAACTTGTGTATAACATAAAATGTCATCCCTTTCAAGCACTCATTGCAAAAAAGAAAATGTAAATGTTTTTGTAAATGACTAATTCCTAATGGAATTACCGACATTTATACAGTGTGATATTGGTAGTTCTACAGTGTTTTTATTAATGATTATCATCATGTAATATATCATAGTGATTTCAAGTGAGGCTTTATTTTCTGACAAACATATTGAAATTAGAAATCTTGGACTTCAGTGTGACTAGAATGTCATCAAACTGCCTAATTAGTCGCAACTATATGGTAGTATACCATAGTTGAGACTAATTGCAGTTTTTTGATGATTTCTTGACCAAATTTCAATATGTTTATGAAAAATATGAGCTTTCATCTGATACCAAAATCAGTATTTGGATGAGGTTAGTGGAGGATGAGATTTTCAATCAGGTTACCCACCTTTAAAATACTGTTTTACTTTGGGCTGAAATTTTGGCCCAAAATATCAACATTTTTGAACTTCGTTATTTGGCTTTCTCAACCTAATAACCACTTTCATGTGTCGATCAAGTGTTCTGAAGGGTATTGTGACACTATTTTTGATATTCAAAATTTTAGCCAAAAATGTCACAAATTTGAAATTCAGTTATTTTTGGGTGAATTTTGACCTATATCCCACTTTTTATGTATCGGTCAAGTGTTCTTGAGTATATTTTACATTTTTGGACATTCAAAATTTCAAAAATTTTTGAACTTGTCATTTGGGTGAATTTCTTAACCTATATCCCACTTTTTATGTATCGATCAAGTGTTTTAGAGTATTTTGACACCATTTTGGACATTCAAAAATTTTGAGGTTTAAATTGGCCAAATAACGAAGATACAAAATTTTGAAATTTTTGGCCACATTTTTGAATGCCTAAAATGGTGTCATAAGAGTTGTTTTAGGGCAAAATTTGGCCAAATAATCTAAGATACAAAATTTTAGCCAAAAAATTTCAAAATTCTTGAACTGTGTTATTTGGGTTTAATTCCCAACCTAATAACAACTTTCATGTATCGATCAAGTGTTCTAGAGTATTTGACACCATTTTTGGACATTCAAAAATTTTTAGCCAAAAAATTTCAAAATTTTGAACTTAGTTATTTGGGCGAATTTTCGACCTAAAAACCACTTTTATGTATCGATCAAGTCTTCTGGAGTATTTTGACATTATTTTTGAACATTCAAATATTTGAGCCAAAATTTCAAAATTTTTGAACTTCAAGATGTTGGGCTGTAATTGACGCACCTAACCAACCACCTTCATGTATCGATCAAGTGTTCTGGAGTATTTTGACACTATTTTTGATATTAAAAATTTTGGCCAAAAATGTCAAAATTTGAACTTTGTTATTTTGGGTGAATTTCGACTTTATATATGGTCGGTGTGTCTTGAGCTCGCCAAAAAAAAAAAAAGGTGGCGGACGTTACATTTTGCCCAAAGTCGACTCAAAACAAATGATGATATCTCTGTCAAAGCAAGAAGTTATTGTCATGTTTGTGGTCTCATTTTATTGCTGAATAAAATGTACTTTCAACCCTGTAAAAAGAAATACTTGAACTTTTTTAATACTGACACTGTGCTTCATAGAATTCAGAATGGGCAGGGTGGCGATTGGTGGGGGATGTGGTGGTGGGGGATGTGGACACACAAACTCTATGGGATTGGTATTTACTGCAGTAATCTGCTTCTGTAAAGGCTGTAAATTGATTTGGACTCTATTTAGCATCTAAACGACTCACGGCCTATGGTAGCTAAAACAACAATTCTACTAGTTGTTTTTAATCATTTAATGATTGGTTTAGTGTAGAAAATACAAACTTTTCCATACAAAACTACCCGCTGTCATATTAAACACTGTAGTAAGTAATGCAGATGTTCTTCAAAATCTGAAAGTTACTGTAAAATTTTAATTACTTATCCTATCATAGTCAAAGTATAGATTTTATGAAGGAAAATTTGACGAGGAATCTAAAAATGGACATATTTTTTCTGTATGGGTTAGGGGGAAAATGTTTAGGTTCTAAAATATAAGCTGAATTGTAAAAAACCCAACATACTTTGGGATCAACTTCTATTCGAGATTAACAAACAGCTGTGATTTTGGTTTCTTCCTAGTCAGTTGGTTTCCATTTCCTCTAACCAAATGAATGTTGTTTACATTCCAGTTTATTACTGTAATTTGGCAATAAGCAATGCATTATGACCCATTTGTTGTCAATTTTTTTTTATTCCACCCTGTCAGCAACTTGCAGGTCACCCTGTATAATGAGTTGAAATGTATATATTGGAATTGCTGATGCCTTCAGCTTTCCAAAAATGTATACTTTTGCTAGTTTAGGGGGTTGATGATTGCTTCCAGATAATCTAATTAGAAACACTAAGTTGGTGTAAAAATTCATAATATTTGTCATGTAACGCTTAAGGGTATGAAATTCAGGACATTAACGGCTATATCCCTACTTCTTTTATATCGCCAAGTGTTCTTGAGTATATTTTTACACATTTTTAAAGTATTGAAAAATTTTAGCCAGAAATTTCAATATT
>NW_027305781.1:27500-32500 GCF_039555335.1 Amphiura filiformis | reverse complement strand
CAGTTATTGTTTATCGATCTTCCACGATTCACCACAGCCCCTATTGAGTGTGACGATCTGCCATGAAAACTGTATAAAGTCTTGATTGGTATACTCTTTATTCATACCCCGTGGATGACCGTGGAAGACCGCTTCAAATGGTTCAATATATACATTTAGCTCAATATAATAATAGGAGACCGTGGTAAATTACAGTATTTATCATAAGGGCTATCTCAAATCTTTGTTTTAATTTCTTATTATGATAGAAGCCTCGAGTTTCATACGTATGTATACGTATTTTGTAATCGTTTTCGTAACGTGTGTTGTGGTCTTGTGGTTTAGAACAGGTCTTTATATCGGTAGGGCTGTAGTTCGAATCTCGAAGAGAGTTTTGTGCATTTTTTTTTTTGTGTGGGTTTCCTGGTTTCTTACCTCTGAACAATTTATTCCAGGCAAAAGTAAAAAATTACAGCAAGTTTTTCATTTTTTTTTTCAAACCAGTAATTAGTATGAACTTTCGTCTACTGAAGATAGCAATATTAATGTGTTTAGTCAATGATGTCTTCTGCTATAAGTATGAACTTATACTTGCTCGGGCATGGTGATAAGCCTTTTGATAAATATGAAACCATACTTAATATTAAGCTAGCTTAGTATGTGCAATCATCTGACTTCAGATATGCAAACTGTAATAAAATAAATGATTTATATTTCATTAAATCATCCACATATGATTTAATATAGCATCGCCAAGTAGGTTTTTGCTATAAATATGAAAACAGCTTGTTAGGGAAATGGTGTGTGTATCGTCCTTTCGATAAGTATGATATCATACTTAGTGCTTGGGGCAGGTTAGGGCACTTAACTTTATATGAAAGCTCACATACGCGTACATCCCCTACAGATATATGCACACTGAACGAATCCTCCTGCTTAGTATGATGATGATGATGATCATCATCATCATCATCATCATCTTCATCATCATCATCATCATCAGCTTCAGCATCATCAAGACCTAATAATGATATTTATTTCCTTATTAAACATATTTATAACTCGCGTATACCATTAGCCTTTTATATAAGGTCAGATCACCTGCAAAAAACATTTTAAAACTAATTAATAACATAAAACAATAAAATAAATTATCCTTTTTTTTCATCTGAAATAATAATAAAAGTTTATTTTCATTATAAAAAAATCTTACCCTAGACCTATCGAAGAAAAAAATAAAAAATAAATAAATGCTGCTATCAGGAATTGAACCCTCGATCTCGTATTGACAGCGTCTGATGCTAACCACTAAGCTACCGAGGAAGACATGTAATTCAATTGAAACAAACACGATAACAGTTATTGTTTATCGATCTTCCACGATTCACCACAGCCCCTATTGAGTGTGACGATCTGCCATGAAAACTGTATCATAAGTTACTGTATATTTTCCTATACAAAATACACAGTGCTTCACCATTGACGCGTACCCCTACAAATGATGTATGTTGGGAGAATGGACACTTGCCTAGTTAACACTGTGTAAAAATAACCAGCCAATATTTTATTTATTCTCCAAAACTTCTAGCAAATAATTTCCTAACATGACCTAAAAGTACAGCTAGGTTAGATGTTCAGAAATGGTCGTACTTTTGTAGAAAAAAATGAGTGAGGGCAAGGTCAGCTGAATATTTGAATGGAGATTTGAATGGTATCGGACCGCTCATCAGGAAAATGCCACAAAAAACGGTAAAAGCTACATTTAAATTACTAAATAGGTTCTAGAAAATAAAGTGTTTGTAACATGTCCTAAATTTTAGCTAATTTAGGCGTTTGGAGCCAGGATCTGACCACTTTTGTGCTTTTCCTGACATGTAAACGACAGTATAAACAAAATTGAAGAAATTATTTCTAAACCGTGTTAAGTCAAAAATCATTATAAATTAAATCCTCATTACATGCTGGTTTACAAAAAGCACGACATTGTCTGATTTCGTGAACAAAGCTGACACACATAACATTGTTTCCTTTCGTTTCCATAAAAATCGGTTACCCAACTGAATCTATGAATACAACTTCAACGATTTCGCACATGAAAACAGTCACCACAACCAGAGAAGATCCGATTTAATCAGTTGAGCATCAATGAGTGTCATCTTGGTTTAATAGCTTTTAATGGGGTTAAGTCCTGCAAAAGGTCGAGATGAACTACAACATGACTGCACATGTAAAGTCTTGATTGGTATATCATTCATACCCGTGGATGACCGTGGAAGACCGCTTCAAATGGTTCAATATATTCATTTAGCTCAATATAATAATAGGAGACCGTGGTAAATTACATTATTTATCATAAGGGCTATCTCAAATCTTTGTTTTAATTTCTTATTATGATCGAGTTTCATACGTATGTATACGTATTTTGTAATCGTTTTCGTAACGTGTGTTGTGGTTTTGTGGTTTTGAACAGGTCTTTATATCGGTAGGGCTGTAGTTCGAATCTCGAAGAGAGTTTTGTGCATTTTTTTTTTGTGTGTGTGTATCCTGGTTTCTTACCCCTGAACAATTTATTCCAGGCAAAACAAAAAAATTACAGCAAGTTTTTCATTTTTTTCAAACCAGTAATTAGTATGAACTTTCGTCTACTGAAGATAGCAATATTAATGTGTTTAGTCAATGATGTCTTCTGCTATAAGTATGAACTTATACTTGCTCGGGCATGGTGATAAGCCTTTTGATAAATATGAAAAAATACTTAATATTAAGCTTAGCTTAGTATGTGCAATCATCTGACTTCAGATATGCAAACTGTAATAAAATAAGTATGATTTAATATAAATCAATCCAAGTAAGGTAAATCATCCACATATGATTTAATATAGGCATGCGCCAAGTAGGTTTTCTGCTATAAATATGAAAACATACTTGTTAGGGAAATGGTGTGTGTATCGTCCTTTCGATAAGTATGATATCATACTTAGTGCTTGGGGCAGGTTAGGGCACTTAACTTTATATGAAAGCTCACATACGCGTACATCCCCTACAGATATATGCACACTGAACGAATCCCTCCCTGCTTAGTATGATGATGATGATGATCATCATCATCATCATCATCATCTTCATCATCATCATCATCATCAGCTTCAGCATCATCAAGACCTAATAATTATATTTATTTCCTTATTAAACATATTTATAACTCGCGTATACCATTAGCCTTTTATATAAGGTCAGATCACCTGCAAAAACATTTTAAAACTAATTAATAACATAAAACAATAAAATAAATTATCCTTTTGCTCATCTGAAATAATAATAAAAGTTTATTTTCATTATAAAAAATCTTACCCTAGACCTATCGAAGAAAAAATAAAAATAAATAAATGCTGCTATCAGGAATTGAACCCGCGATCTCGTATTGACAGCGTCTGATGCTAACCACTAAGCTACCGAGGAAGACATGTAATTCAATTGAAACAATACACACGATAACAGTTATTGTTTATCGATCTTCCACGATTCACCACAGCCCCTATTGAGTGTGACGATCTGCCATGAAAACTGTATAAAGTCTTGATTGGTATACTCTTTATTCATACCCTCTCGTGGATGACCGTGGAAGACCGCTTCAAATGGTTCAATATATACATTTAGCTCAATATAATAATAGGAGACCGTGGTAAATTACAGTATTTATCATAAGGGCTATCTCAAATCTTTGTTTTAATTTCTTATTATGATAGAAGCCCGAGTTTCATACGTATGTATACGTATTTTGTAATCGTTTTCGTAACGTGTTGTGGTCTTGTGGTTTAGAACAGGTCTTTATATCGGTAGAGACGTAGTTCGAATCTCGAAGAGAGTTTTGTGCATTTTTTTGTGTGTGTGGGTTTCTGGTTTCTTACCCTGAACAATTTATTCCAGGCAAAAGTAAAAATTACAGCAAGTTTTTCATTTTTTTTTTCAAACCAGTAATTAGTATGAACTTTCGTCTACTGAAGATAGCAATATTAATGTGTTTAGTCAATGATGTCTTCTGCTATAAGTATGAACTTATACTTACTCGGGCATGGTGATAAGCCTTTTGATAAATATGAAACCATACTTAATATTAAGCTAGCTTAGTATGTGCAATCATCTGACTTCAGATATGCAAACTGTAATAAAATAAGTAATATAAATCAATCAGTAAGGTAAATCATCCACATATGATTTAATATAGCATGCGCCAAGTAGGTTTTTGCTATAAATATGAAAACATACTTGTTAGGAAATGGTTGTGTATCGTCCTTTCGATAAGTATGATATCATACTTAGTGCTTGGGGACATTAGGGCACTTAACGTTTACATAAAAAGCTCACATACGCGTACATTAATCCCCTACAATATATGCACACTGAACGAATCCTCCCTGCTTAGTATGATGATGATGATGATGATCATCATCATCATCATCATCTTCATCATCATCCTCAGCTTCAGCATCATCAAGACCTAATAATTATATTTATTTCCTTATTAAACATATTTATAACTCGCGTATACCATTAGCCTTTTATATAAGGTCAGATCACCTGCAAAAACATTTTAAAACTAATTAATAACATAAAACAATAAAATAAATTATCCTTTTTGCTCATCTGAAATAATAATAAAAGTTTATTTTCATTATAAAAAAATCTTACACTAGACCTATCGAAGAAAAAAATAAAAATAAATAAATGCTGCTATCAGGAATTGAACCCGCGAGTCGTATTGAAGCGTCTGATGCTAACCACTAAGCTATGAGGAAGACATGTAATTCAATTGAAACAATACACACGATAACAGTTATTGTTTATCGATCTTCCACGATTCACCACAGCCCTATTGAGTGTGACGATCTGCCATGAAAACTGTATAAAGTCTTGATTGGTATACTCTTTATTCATACCCCGTGGATGACCGTGGAAGACCGCTTCAAATGGTTCAATATATACATTTAGCTCAATATAATAATAGGAGACCGTGGTAAATT
>NW_027305781.1:10000-12500 GCF_039555335.1 Amphiura filiformis | reverse complement strand
TTTGTGCATTTTTTTTTTGTGTGTGGGTTTCCTGGTTTCTTACCCTGAACAATTTATTCCAGGCAAAAGTAAAAAATTACAGCAAGTTTTTCATTTTTTTTCAAACCAGTAATTAGTATGAACTTTCGTCTACTGAAGATAGCAATATTAATGTGTTTAGTCAATGATGTCTTCTGCTATAAGTATGAACTTATACTTGCTCGGGCATGGTGATAAGCCTTTTGATAAATATGAAACCATACTTAATATTAAGCTAGCTTAGTATGTGCAATCATCTGACTTCAGATATGCAAACTGTAATAAAATAAGTATGATTTAATATAAATCAATCCAAGTAAGGTAAATCATCCACATATGATTTAATATAGGCATGCGCCAAGTAGGTTTTCTGCTATAAATATGAAAACATACTTGTTAGGGAAATGGTGTGTGTATCGTCCTTTCGATAAGTATGATATCATACTTAGTGCTTGGGGCAGGTTAGGGCACTTAACTTTATATGAAAGCTCACATACGCGTACACCCCCTACAGATATATGCACACTGAACGAATCCTCCTGCTTAGTATGATGATGATGATGATCATCATCATCATCATCATCATCTTCATCATCATCATCATCATCAGCTTCAGCATCATCAAGACCTAATAATTATATTTATTTCCTTATTAAACATATTTATAACTCGCGTATACCATTAGCCTTTTATATAAGGTCAGATCACCTGCAAAAACATTTTAAAACTAATTAATAACATAAAACAATAAAATAAATTATCCTTTTGCTCATCTGAAATAATAATAAAAGTTTATTTTCATTATAAAAAATCTTACCCTAGACCTATCGAAGAAAAAATAAAAAATAAATAAATGCTGCTATCAGGAATTGAACCCGCGATCTCGTATTGACAGCGTCTGATGCTAACCACTAAGCTACCGAGGAAGACATGTAATTCAATTGAAACAATACACACGATAACTGTTATTGTTTATCGATCTTCCACGATTCACCACAGCCCCTATTGAGTGTGACGATCTGCCATGAAAACTGTATAAAGTCTTGATTGGTATACTCTTTATTCATACCCCGTGGATGACCGTGGAAGACCGCTTCAAATGGTTCAATATATACATTTAGCTCAATATAATAATAGGAGACCGTGGTAAATTACAGTATTTATCATAAGGGCTATCTCAAATCTTTGTTTTAATTTCTTATTATGATAGAAGCCCGAGTTTCATACGTATGTATACGTATTTTGTAATCGTTTTCGTAACGTGTGTTGTGGTCTTGTGGTTTAGAACAGGTCTTTATATCGGTAGGGCTGTAGTTCGAATCTCGAAGAGAGTTTTGTGCGTTTTTTTTTTGTGTGTGTGGGTTTCCTGGTTTCTTACCCTGAACAATTTATTCCAGGCAAAAGTAAAAATTACAGCAAGTTTTTCATTTTTTTCAAACCAGTAATTAGTATGAACTTTCGTCTACTGAAGATAGCAATATTAATGTGTTTAGTCAATGATGTCTTCTGCTATAAGTATGAACTTATACTTGCTCGGGCATGGTGATAAGCCTTTTGATAAATATGAAACCATACTTAATATTAAGCTAGCTTAGTATGTGCAATCATCTGACTTCAGATATGCAAACTGTAATAAAATAAGTATGATTTAATATAAATCAATCCAAGTAAGGTAAATCATCCACATATGATTTAATATAGGCATGCGCCAAGTAGGTTTTCTGCTATAAATATGAAAACATACTTGTTAGGGAAATGGTGTGTGTATCGTCCTTTCGATAAGTATGATATCATACTTAGTGCTTGGGGCAGGTTAGGGCACTTAACTTTATATGAAAGCTCACATACGCGTACATCCCCTACAGATATATGCACACTGAACGTCTCCTCCCTGCTTAGTATGATGATGATGATGATGATCATCATCATCATCATCATCTTCATCATCATCATCATCATCAGCTTCAGCATCATCAAGACCTAATAATTATATTTATTTCCTTATTAAACATATTTATAACTCGCGTATACCATTAGCCTTTTATATAAGGTCAGATCACCTGCAAAAACATTTTAAAACTAATTAATAACATAAAACAATAAAATAAATTATCCTTTTGCTCATCTGAAATAATAATAAAAGTTTATTTTCATTATAAAAAATCTTACCCTAGACCTATCGAAGAAAAAAAATAAAAATAAATAAATGCTGCTATCAGGAATTGAACCCGCGATCTCGTATTGACAGCGTCTGATGCTAACCACTAAGCTACCGAGGAAGACATGTAATTCAATTGAAACAATACACACGATAACAGTTATTGTTTATCGATCTTCCACGATTCACCACAGCCCCTATTGAGTGTGACGATCTGCCATGAAAACTGTATAAAGTCTTGATTGGTATACTCTTTATTCATACCCCGTGGATGACCGTGGAAGACCGCTTCAAATGGTTCAATATATACATTTAGCTCAATAT
>NW_027305781.1:0-5000 GCF_039555335.1 Amphiura filiformis | reverse complement strand
ACAATTCATTTGGGGTCTGCTCCTCTTCATTAACTTTCAGTAATTCGTCAAACCTGTTCTTCACATCTACTGAATATTGAGTGGGAATGTTGTCAACATCATACCTGGTAGGTGGTGCATTGCCTCTCTTAGCTCTCAGTTTTAGTTTTACTTTGGCTACAAGTAGCTGATGGTCACTACCACAGTCAGCGCCTGGTCGTGTCCTGACATTTTGGAGTGATGTTCTCCACCTCTTCCTGACCATGATGTAATCGATCTGGTTTCTTGTTCTATCTCCTGGGCTCATCCAAGTCCACAGTCTCCGTGGATGCTGCTGAAATAACGTGTTCCCAATGACTAGGTTATTAGCTTCACAAAATTCCTCCTGTCTGTCTCCACGTTCATTTCTGATCCCAAGTCCATATTGGCCTATACACCCAGTTTTCTCCTTCATTTTGCCAATCTTAGCATTCCAATCCCCCAGTACGATGAGTAAGTCTCTTCTAGGTATACTATCCATAACTCCTTGTACCATCTCATAGAAGTCTGTCATCTCGCTCTCTGATGCATCTGATGTTGGTGCATACACTTGTATGATAGATATATTTAAAAGATGTCCTTGCAGTCTTACAGTCATCACTCTTTCATTTATTGGATTATATCCCAAAACACACTTGGCTGTGGTTCTTTCTATTATGAAATCCACATCTCCTCGTTTCCTTCCAGTATCTTTTCCAGAATAGATAAACATACTTCCATCATCTGTAGTGAACCTCCCTTGTCCAAGCCACCACAACTCTGTTACTCCTAGGATCTTAATATTGTTTGCAACCATCTCCTTCTCCACAACTTCAACCTTTCCTCCTGACATACTGCGTACATTCCATGTAGCAATATTTATTGGCTTCCTTAAAGGGGTGCTGTTCCTTTCCTTCCTGGGACCGTCAAGAACAGGACTTCCTGTAGCAGGCTTTAATCCTGATCTGTCATCACCAACAGGTGTACTCTGAGCAGCATCTCTCTCTTCCCCAGTAGCCATTGACGTATCTTCCGGCCTGCGGGTCGCACCTTCCGATACCATCGTTTTCTTTTGACTTTGTACTCTCATGCTTACATTCAAGACCAAATAGTACGGTGGGTGGCCAGGTCCTTCCGTACCAACAGTAGAGGGCCATTCTTGAGTTCTTACAGTACTAGCCTCCTCTTGACACAAACCATCTCCCTGGATGCCAGATGTGAGCTTTGTGTAATTGTGTTTTGTCGTTGACCATACGGTTGATTCCTCCGGCGCAACACATACATCAAATGCTGTTGACCATGGACGACTATTTAAACCATAGCTAGTATTCGCTATTTACTCATAGCTGGGTTACAGAAGGTTCACCCTACAAAAGTGTCCCTTCCTTCTGCCTACTCATACCACACTGGCAAGGTAACATGGTAGAGGCTGGATGAGCTCCGAGTTGGAAGAGAGGAGTTCTTGAAGTCAGCTCTTGCTGTTATACTGACAGGGGTCTCAGCGCCCCTGAGAATCCACATCCTACACAAAACACTATGATTGGGACAGCAAGAAAGAAAGATGAAGAGAAGAAGTAAAAGTCACAACACAAGCTGGCACCCACACTAGCTTTTACCCGACAAAAGGAAATGGATGATGTTGTCCGTCTGTGGACAACCTTTTAGTCCAGTTGTTATGGTAACAACCTGTTAGTCCTATTGCTATGGTAATTAATCCGATAAATTACGTAACTTCGCCAGCGTATGTCCGACGTGTTATGTCCGATAAGCCTATTACAGGTCATAAATACCTCCTTTCTACATGAGCATCATCAGAAAATTTAACCCGATTTAAAATTTTTTCACTGAAAATTCACTTTCAATAAACGCCCCTCTTTAGAAAAAATACAGACAATGCGGTAGGTATGTCATGTAAGAAAAATGCAAATTCAAAAGTTCCAAAATTCAGACCAATTTTGTATTTATGTAGGTTCTATTTTTATTATTATTATGGTTAGTATTATTATTATTATTATTATTATTATTATTATTATTTTTATTATTATTATTATTATTATTATTATTATTATTATTATTATTATTATTATTATTATTATTATTATTATTTTAGTTTGACAAAGTAGTCCCATTTTACAGTAGACTTAGCTCTATATCGCATTTTATACATGTAGGTCCTACATGGTGGACATCTTTGAAAAATGACAAAAATAAAAAAATAACAATGACTCCCATCATCATGCTATTTGTTTCTTGGGGGTCCCAAATTTACAAAAAGTCGGCTTCAATAAAATTTGTCAGCAAAGATTTTATGACCCCCCACCGTTTGCACCCCCAAACAAGCATCAGTCTTTTGGAATAAAATAAACACACTATCTGTAGTCATCTTGTGTTGTGACTCCCTACATTGTGGTCATCAAAAATATTTTATGACACCCCCTATTTTTCTTTCCGTACATTTGGGACCCCCTAATCATTTTATAAAATCCAATTGCATGCCTTTCTGTTATCATGCTTATGGTGTAATAAATTTCATCTCCATCTACATTCAGGGCCATACTGCCCACCCTGAACCCTCTGGAGGGTTTACATTTGCTACCCCCCCCCTAAAAACTCGTGTAGGTCATCCCAATAAGGATGGTCAATTGCTCCTGCGCCTGAACTTTACACCCGATCATGGAGGGTGCGATGGAGAGTTTCCAGTGCCTTTATCTTGGCATGTATCTGCTCCCCCGACCGTATGGGGACCCCCCTTGTCATGTAATAGCGTGGCTATCTCCTCCCAAAGCTTTTTATATCCCAGCGCAAAAATTTGCACTTTTGGGGCAAAAAATGGGCAAATATGAGGTTAATTAGGTCAGAAACCCATTATTAATTTGTACTGGTTGCTACGGAAAATAGTGTCTAGTAACGGTAAAACCCTATTACAAGTACTCCAAATGCATGTTAACATGAAGATAGATATGTTAGGCATAACAATACAGGAGTACCCGCCATATAATGTGGCCTCTGAACGCCGTATATGCTGGATTCTATGCAAAATATGTTGCCTAGCAACCGTTGCTAAGGAACACAGAATTCAAATTGGCACTACCCCTGAAAATGTTTGTAATGTTGTTACGAGTACTTGTGCCAAGTTTCATGCTTTTACCACATTCTGAGCAATTTTTACACCAATTACATACACTATTACATAACTTTCACAGATATACCACAGGCTGAATCATAAAGTGATATAGATGAACCAACATAAAAGACTACTTAACCATTTGCGCATTTACTTTTGTGTAAAATCACTGAATTTCACCTTGTGAAAGGCCATGAATATACATCAATATAATTATAGTAGGGATGACCAGCACAAGAACCCACTCCTTTGGACACCTTTTATGTTTATGCATGCAAGACTAAACACACACACAATCTAAATGGACCTATGCACACAGAGACTATATCCCTACACTGACCAATGTATTTTACTTGAGTGCACACACAGTGCATCAGTAGTACCCCATATTAGCCTGTTTGTAATTTTGACAAAAACATGTTTTGATTAAGTCCAAATATGCACCCCTAAATATCAATCAATAAATCTGTAACTTGGCCAATCACCTAACAGGATGTTGCCATTTACTGTAGCTAACTTTATAATTTGAGATACCCATAGTTTTCCCTCTACAGCAAGCTAAAGTGAAATCTACAGGTTATTATAAAAGAGTGATTTTAATGTAAATTTTCTCCAAATTCCAAGATATTTTACGTGAGTAAAGTTTTTGTATACTATACTATATATATATTTATCTAATTCCATGTGCAATTTCATAAAATTTCATTACTTTTTAGGGGTGCATATTTGATGATGAAATTTAGATCCTCTTTAATCGGATTCAGAAGTATGCAGTACCGTAGGCCTACCTGCACAATGTACTCTGCAATGACCATGGTCATATCTTAAAATTGCGCATGAAATTGGTTCAATATTGTTATTATAATATACAAAACTTGACTCATGCAATGTAACTTGGAATTTAGAGAAAATTTACAGTAAAATCCAATTTTGATGCAGATAGACTCCATGGGAAACTGAGCACATGGATGCGTCTCATGTGTAAAAAATGTATCACCAAATTTTGACAACTTGTTATTTAAGTAAAAAAACATGTAATTAAGTTGATTTGTAATGACAAATTTTTATGCAAGGTTTCCGAATTTTACACTTTTTTGGACTTTGATCATTTTTGGGCCTTGGATGCAAAATTCGGAAACCTCGCACAAAAAATCGTCACTACAAATCAACTTTATTACATGTTTTGTGACTTAAGGGGGTACTACACCCCTGCCCCATTTTGTGCCTTTTTTAGCATTTTTCTCAAAAATTATAGCACACTGGGGAAAAGTAAGATATGTATATTATAGGGGCAAGGACTAGAACTACTGCACTGGAAGTTTTATTTCAGCACAGACAATAGTTGTGGAGTTACAGTCAAAAATGAGGGAAACCCAATATTTGATCAATAAATCAATAACTACTTGCCTTGAGTTGCTGAATTTTCAGTACAGTAGTTATAGTCCTTGCCCCTATAATATACATATCTTACTTGTCACCAATGCTCATTAATTTGTCTGCTGCCGAACCCATTTTTATTGGATCTGTACCAGAACTCATTCATTTAATTTGACTTTGAACGATCCTGATGAATCTCATCAATAATGTTCAGATGCTGTTATCTCACCACTAGCTATGGATTGAGGTGCTTGGAGTAACATATAGACGTCTGCTCCGCAATCGAAAGAAACGATGAATGATGATCCTATAACCAAGCCACTAGTACCTCCAGCCACATGACATAAACAGCCATTCTCCTAGGACCCAAATCACAATTCTTACAAATGCTAGAAAACCGTTGTATTTAAGTTAATAATTAAACAAAATAAAAACAAAAGATCAAGTAAGTCCCAGTTTTTAAATATTAACTGCTTTCTTTCCAGTAATTTTAATCCAAATG
>NW_027305780.1:0-58000 GCF_039555335.1 Amphiura filiformis | reverse complement strand
CACAGCCTTCTAAATGCATGCTTTCGAACCATGGTGGGAATGATTTTCTTGAGCTTTTGCAATTCTATGATACAGCAGGACAGCAGTGCCAAATTTGGAAGTCTCGCGATGCATGATCATGCGTGCGTCTTACAATGCTATGTCAGTGATCTGAGTGATCCGAGTATGAATTTCACTGATTTAGGTCCTATTTGTACACAAATCTTACCTTTATACTCCTTCAATAGTCAAAAATCTGCAGGTAGTTTGCTAAACAAGCTAAAAACCACCTAACTGATATGCTACACAGTCATTTGTAGCTTCACTTTGAAGTATTTTATCGATAACAATTTAAAACTTCGAAGGAAAACATTGTGACCCGAGGTCAAAAGGTCAAAATTGTACAGGGTGCACACCAGTAAATAGCTCCCATTGACTTTCTGTACAAACAGGGTCAAGGAAAACGTCATTTTCTTGACTCCAGAGCGACTCAGTTCTTCAAAACTTACTTTTTCTGCAAGTCGAAGGTCAGATGAAGTCATCTATTGTAGAAATTATATACTGAGTCCAGCATTTTTTTTCCAGGAAAATGCCGACTAGATCACCCTATAGCCCATACAGCGTCGCCACCTCACAAATAGCTCGGTGTTTCTGAAATGTAACACATTTTGAAAGTTTAGCCAAATTGTAATAAAAAGTCAGATCCTGCTCATTTTTCACAGACAATCTATTTCCCAGGCCTAAATAAGGATTAAATATGAATAAGGGCATAATAGATGGGGTTTAAGCCTTTTCTAATGGATTTAATTCAGTCATCTTGCACGTTTCCTCGTTTCAAACACTGATTTTTTCCTCACAGGGTGTAGGAGGCTTGTCTTTACTGGTGTGCACTCTAAACTATTTTTATGTTTTTATGTTTATATAATAAATCATAAATTTGGACATTAGTAAACTTAGTTAGACTGGTTTCTTTCAGTTTGAAGGGCTTTTACTATGCAAATCAGCTAATTGACATGGTACTATTTTTAGAATATTTTGCTATCTACTGCTGATAGCAATGACAAAATTAACTAATTTCATGATTTCCCATTTCAATCTCTCTAAATAAGAGCAAGCAAACACAAAGATAAGCAAATTGCATTATAAGCAAATGAGGAGAAAATACATGGCCAGTGGTGTAGCATCATAGGGGTGTGGGTGGGGGTGGTTGCATGGGTGGGTGTGTGGGTGGGGGGGTTGAAAGGGCATCATGTCCCCTGTCAATTGATTTAAAATTTTGAAAATCCCTGAGGAAAATTGCAGAAAAAGTGCTTGGGTGCCCCATAGGGCCTGGTGATGCTCCCTCCCCCCATAGTAGTCTGTGCCATGACCCCACCCCCCCATAGGATATATCATGCTACACCACTGTACATGGCTAGTAACTACATAACATAAGCCCTGGGAGTAGAGCCTGGGTACAGTGATGAAAATTAGCTTGCCTAAAACATGTTAAAGCTGACCAAAAATGGTCAGTGTAATTTTTAAGCTTACCAACATAGTGGCCAATGCAGGTTCCAATCAGCCAATCACAGCCTTCTAAATGCATGCTCGAACCATGGTGGGAATGATTTTCTTGAGCTTTTGCAATTCTATGATACAGCAGGACAGCAGTGCCAAATTTGGAAGTCTCGCGATGCATGATCATGCGTCGTCTTACAATGCTATGTCAGTGATCTGAGTGATCCGAGTATGAATTTCACTGATTTAGGTCCTATTTGTACACAAATCTTACCTTTATACTCCTTCAATAGTCAAAAATCTGCAGGTAGTTTGCTAAACAAGCTAAAAACCACCTAACTGATATGCTACACAGTCATTTGTAGCTTCACTTTGAAGTATTTTATCGATAACAATTTAAAACTCGAAGGAAAACATTGTGACCGAGGTCAAAAGGTCAAAATTGTACAGGGTGCACACCAGTAAATAGCTCCCATTGACTTTCTGTACAAACAGGGTCCAGGAAAAGCGTCATTTTCTTGACTCCAGAAGCGACTCAGTTCTTCAAAACTTACTTTTTCTGCAAGTCGAAGGTCAGATGAAGTCATCTATTGTAGAAATTATATACTGAGTCCAGCATTTTTTCCAGGAAAATGCCGACTAGATCACCCTATAGCCCATACAGCGTCGCCACCTCACAAATAGCTCGGTGTTTCTGAAATGTAACACATTTTGAAAGTTTAGCCAAATTGTAATAAAAAGTCAGATCCTGCTCATTTTTCACAGACAATCTATTTCCCAGGCCTAAATAAGGATTAAATATGAATAAGGGCATAATAGTTGGGTTTTAAGCCTTTTCTAATGGATTTAATTCAGTCATCTTGCACGTTTCCTCGTTTCAAACACTGATTTTTTCCTCACAGGGTGTCGGAGGCTTGTATTTACTGGTGTGCACTCTAAACAATTTTTATGTTTTTATGTTTATATAATAAATCATAAATTTGGACATTAGTAAACTTAGTTAGACTGGTTTCTTTCAGTTTGAAGGGGCTTTTACTATGCAAATCAGCTAATTGACATGGTACTATTTTTAGAATATTTTGCTATCTACTGCTGATAGCAATGACAAAATTAACTAATTTCATGATTTCCCATTTCAATCTCTCTAAATAAGAGCAAGCAAACACAAAGATAAGCAAATTGCATTATAAGCAAATGAGGAGAAAATACATGGCCAGTGGTGTAGCATCATAGGGGTGTGGGTGGGGGTGGTTGCATGGGTGGGTGTGTGTGTGGGGGGGTTGAAAGGGCATCATGTCCCCTGTCAATTGATTTAAAATTTTGAAAATCCCTGAGGAAAATTGCAGAAAAAGTGCTTGGGTGCCCCATAGGGCCTGGTGATGCTCCCTCCCCCCATAGTAGTCTGTGCCATGACCCCACCCCCCATAGGATATATCATGCTACACCACTGTACATGGCTAGTAACTACATAACATAAGCCCTGGGAGTAGAGCCTGGGTACAGTGATGAAAATTAGCTTGCCTAAAACATGTTAAAGCTGACCAAAAATGGTCAGTGTAATTTTTAAGCTTACCAACATAGTGGCCAATGCAGGTTCCAATCAGCCAATCACAGCCTTCTAAATGCATGCTCGAACCATGGTGGGAATGATTTTCTTGAGCTTTTGCAATTCTATGATACAGCAGGACAGCAGTGCCAAATTTGGAAGTCTCGCGATGCATGATCATGCGTCGTCTTACAATGCTATGTCAGTGATCTGAGTGCTCCGAGTATGAATTTCACTGATTTAGGTCCTATTTGTACACAAATCTTACCTTTATACTCCTTCAATAGTCAAAAATCTGCAGGTAGTTTGCTAAACAAGCTAAAAACCACCTAACTGATATGCTACACAGTCATTTGTAGCTTCGCTTTGAAGTATTTTATCGATAACAATTTAAAACTCGAAGGAAAACATTGTGACCGAGGTCAAAAGGTCAAAATTGTACAGGGTGCACACCAGTAAATAGCTCCCATTGACTTTCTGTACAAACAGGGTCCAGGATAACGTCATTTTCTTGACTCCAGAGCGACTCAGTTCTTCAAAACTTACTTTTTCTGCAAGTCGAAGGTCAGATGAAGTCATCTATTGTAGAAATTATATCTGAGTCCAGCATTTTTTCCAGGAAAATGCCGACTAGATCACCCTATAGCCCATACAGCGTACGCCCCCTCACAAATAGCTCGGTGTTTCTGAAATGTAACACATTTTGAAAGTTTAGCCAAATTGTAATAAAAAGTCAGATCCTGCTCATTTTTCACAGACAATCTATTTCCCAGGCCTAAATAAGGATTAAATATGAATAAGGGCATAATAGTTGGGTTTTAAGCCTTTTCTAATGGATTTAATTCAGTCATCTTGCACGTTTCCTCGTTTCAAACACTGATTTTTTCCTCACAGGGTGTAGGAGGCTTGTATTTACTGGTGTGCACTCTAAACAATTTTTATGTTTTTATGTTTATATAATAAATCATAAATTTGTCCATTAGTAAACTTAGTTAGACTGGTTTCTTTCAGGTTAAAAGTGACTTTTACTATGCAAATCAGCTAATTGACATGGTACTATTTTTAGAATATTTTGCTATCTACTGCTGATAGCAATGACAAAATTAACTAATTTCATGATTTCCCATTTCAATCTCTCTAAATAAGAGCAAGCAAACACAAAGATAAGCAAATTGCATTATAAGCAAATGAGGAGAAAATACATGGCCAGTGGTGTAGCATCATAGGGGTGTGGGTGGGGTGGTTGCATGGGTGGTGTGTGTGTGGGGGGGTTGAAAGGGCATCATGTCCCCTGTCAATTGATTTAAAATTTTGAAAATCCCTGAGGAAAATTGCAGAAAAAGTGCTTGGGTGCCCCATAGGGCCTGGTGATGCTCCCTCCCCCATAGTAGTCTGTGCCATGACCCCACCCCCCCATAGGATATATCATGCTACACCACTGTACATGGCTAGTAACTACATAACATAAGCCCTGGGAGTAGAGCCTGGGTACAGTGATGAAAATTAGCTTGCCTAAAACATGTTAAAGCTGACCAAAAATGGTCAGTGTAATTTTAAGCTTACCAACATAGTGGCCAATGCAGGTTCCAATCAGCCAATCACAGCCTTCTAAATGCATGCTCGAACCATGGTGGGAATGATTTTCTTGAGCTTTTGCAATTCTATGATACAGCAGGACAGCAGTGCCAAATTTGGAAGTCTCGCGATGCATGATCATGCGTCGTCTTACAATGCTATGTCAGTGATCTGAGTGATCAGAGTATGAATTTCACTGATTTAGGTCCTATTTGTACACAAATCTTACCTTTATACTCCTTCAATAGTCAAAAATCTGCAGGTAGTTTGCTAAACAAGCTAAAAACCACCTAACTGATATGCTACACAGTCATTTGTAGCTTCGCTTTGAAGTATTTTATCGATAACAATTTAAAACTCGAAGGAAAACATTGTGACCGAGGTCAAAAGGTCAAAATTGTACAGGGTGCACACCAGTAAATAGCTCCCATTGACTTTCTGTACAAACAGGGTCCAGGAAAACGTCATTTTCTTGACTCCAGAGCGACTCAGTTCTTCAAAACTTACTCTTACCGAAAGTCGAAGGTCAAATGAAGTCATCTATTGTAGAAATTATATCTGAGTCCAGCATTTTTTCCAGGAAAATGCCGACTAGATCACCCTATAGCCCATACAGCGTCACGCCACCTCACAAATAGCTCGGTGTTTCTGAAATGTAACACATTTTGAAAGTTTAGCCAAATTGTAATAAAAAGTCAGATCCTGCTCATTTTTCACAGACAATCTATTTCCCAGGCCTAAATAAGGATTAAATATGAATAAGGGCATAATAGTTGGGTTTTAAGCCTTTTCTAATGGATTTAATTCAGTCATCTTGCACGTTTCCTCGTTTCAAACACTGATTTTTTTTTTCACAGGGTGTCGGAGGCTTGTATTTACTGGTGTGCACTCTAAACAATTTTTATGTTTTTATGTTTATATAATAAATCATAAATTTGGACATTAGTAAACTTAGTTAGACTGGTTTCTTTCAGTTTGAAGGGGCTTTTACTATGCAAATCAGCTAATTGACATGGTACTATTTTTAGAATATTTTGCTATCTACTGCTGATAGCAATGACAAAATTAACTAATTTCATGATTTCCCATTTCAATCTCTCTAAATAAGAGCAAGCAAACACAAAGATAAGCAAATTGCATTATAAGCAAATGAGGAGAAAATACATGGCCAGTGGTGTAGCATCATAGGGGTGTGGGTGGGGGTGGTTGCATGGGTGGGTGTGTGTGTGGGGGGGGGGGGGTTGAAAGGGCATCATGTCCCCTGTCAATTGATTTAAAATTTTGAAAATCCCTGAGGAAAATTGCAGAAAAAGTGCTTGGGTGCCCCATAGGGCCTGGTGATGCTCCCTCCCCCATAGTAGTCTGTGCCATGACCCCACCCCCCATAGGATATATCATGCTACACCACTGTACATGGCTAGTAACTACATAACATAAGCCCTGGGAGTAGAGCCTGGGTACAGTGATGAAAATTAGCTTGCCTAAAACATGTTAAAGCTGACCAAAAATGGTCAGTGTAATTTTTAAGCTTACCAACATAGTGGCCAATGCAGGTTCCAATCAGCCAATCACAGCCTTCTAAATGCATGCTCGAACCATGGTGGGAATGATTTTCTTGAGCTTTTGCAATTCTATGATACAGCAGGACAGCAGTGCCAAATTTGGAAGTCTCGCGATGCATGATCATGCGTCGTCTTACAATGCTATGTCAGTGATCTGAGTGATCAGAGTATGAATTTCACTGATTTAGGTCCTATTTGTACACAAATCTTACCTTTATACTCCTTCAATAGTCAAAAATCTGCAGGTAGTTTGCTAAACAAGCTAAAAACCACCTAACTGATATGCTACACAGTCATTTGTAGCTTCGCTTTGAAGTATTTATCGATAACAATTTAAAACTCGAAGGAAAACATTGTGACCGAGGTCAAAAGGTCAAAATTGTACAGGGTGCACACCAGTAAATAGCTCCCATTGACTTTCTGTACAAACAGGGTCCAGGAAAGCGTCATTTTCTTGACTCCAGAAGCGACTCAGTTCTTCAAAACTTACTTTTTCTGCAAGTCGAAGGTCAGATGAAGTCATCTATTGTAGAAATTATATCTGAGTCCAGCATTTTTTCCAGGAAAATGCCGACTAGATCACCCTATAGCCCATACCGCGTACGGCGCCTCACAAATAGCTCGGTGTTTCTGAAATGTAACACATTTTGAAAGTTTAGCCAAATTGTAATAAAAGTCAGATCCTGCTCATTTTTCACAGACAATCTATTTCCCAGGCCTAAATAAGGATTAAATATGAATAAGGGCATAATAGTTGGGTTTTAAGCCTTTTCTAATGGATTTAATTCAGTCATCTTGCACGTTTCCTCGTTTCAAACACTGATTTTTTCCTCACAGGGTGTAGGAGGCTTGTATTTACTGGTGTGCACTCTAAACAATTTTTATGTTTTTATGTTTATATAATAAATCATAAATTTGGACATTAGTAAACTTAGTTAGACTGGTTTCTTTCAGTTTGAAGGGGCTTTTACTATGCAAATCAGCTAATTGACATGGTACTATTTTTAGAATATTTTGCTATCTACTGCTGATAGCAATGACAAAATTAACTAATTTCATGATTTCCCATTTCAATCTCTCTAAATAAGAGCAAGCAAACACAAAGATAAGCAAATTGCATTATAAGCAAATGAGGAGAAAATACATGGCCAGTGGTGTAGCATCATAGGGGTGTGGGTGGGGGTGGTTGCATGGGTGGGTGTGTGTGTGTGGGGGGGGGTTGAAAGGGCATCATGTCCCCTGTCAATTGATTTAAAATTTTGAAAATCCCTGAGGAAAATTGCAGAAAAAGTGCTTGGGTGCCCCATAGGGCCTGGTGATGCTCCCTCCCCCATAGTAGTCTGTGCCATGACCCCACCCCCCCATAGGATATATCATGCTACACCACTGTACATGGCTAGTAACTACATAACATAAGCCCTGGGAGTAGAGCCTGGGTACAGTGATGAAAATTAGCTTGCCTAAAACATGTTAAAGCTGACCAAAAATGGTCAGTGTAATTTTTAAGCTTACCAACATAGTGGCCAATGCAGGTTCCAATCAGCCAATCACAGCCTTCTAAATGCATGCTCGAACCATGGTGGGAATGATTTTCTTGAGCTTTTGCAATTCTATGATACAGCAGGACAGCAGTGCCAAATTTGGAAGTCTCGCGATGCATGATCATGCGTCGTCTTACAATGCTATGTCAGTGATCTGAGTGATCAGAGTATGAATTTCACTGATTTAGGTCCTATTTGTACACAAATCTTACCTTTATACTCCTTCAATAGTCAAAAATCTGCAGGTAGTTTGCTAAACAAGCTAAAAACCACCTAACTGATATGCTACACAGTCATTTGTAGCTTCGCTTTGAAGTATTTTATCGATAACAATTTAAAACTCGAAGGAAAACATTGTGACCGAGGTCAAAAGGTCAAAATTGTACAGGGTGCACACCAGTAAATAGCTCCCATTGACTTTCTGTACAAACAGGGTCCAGGAAAGCGTCATTTTCTTGACTCCAGAGCGACTCAGTTCTTCAAAACTTACTTTTTCTGCAAGTCGAAGGTCAGATGAAGTCATCTATTGTAGAAATTATATCTGAGTCCAGCATTTTTTCCAGGAAAATGCCGACTAGATCACCCTATAGCCCATACAGCGTCGCCACCTCACAAATAGCTCGGTGTTTCTGAAATGTAACACATTTTGAAAGTTTAGCCAAATTGTAATAAAAAGTCAGATCCTGCTCATTTTTCACAGACAATCTATTTCCCAGGCCTAAATAAGGATTAAATATGAATAAGGGCATAATAGTTGGGTTTTAAGCCTTTTCTAATGGATTTAATTCAGTCATCTTGCACGTTTCCTCGTTTCAAACACTGATTTTTTCCTCACAGGGTGTCGGAGGCTTGTATTTACTGGTGTGCACTCTAAACAATTTTAATGTTTTTATGTTTATATAATAAATCATAAATTTGGACATTAGTAAACTTAGTTAGACTGGTTTCTTTCAGTTTGAAGGGGCTTTTACTATGCAAATCAGCTAATTGACATGGTACTATTTTTAGAATATTTTGCTATCTACTGCTGATAGCAATGACAAAATTAACTAATTTCATGATTTCCCATTTCAATCTCTCTAAATAAGAGCAAGCAAACACAAAGATAAGCAAATTGCATTATAAGCAAATGAGGAGAAAATACATGGCCAGTGGTGTAGCATCATAGGGGTGTGGGTGGGGGTGGTTGCATGGGTGGGGTGTGTGTGTGTGTGGGGGGGGTTGAAAGGGCATCATGTCCCCTGTCAATTGATTTAAAATTTTGAAAATCCCTGAGGAAAATTGCAGAAAAAGTGCTTGGGTGCCCCATAGGGCCTGGTGATGCTCCCTCCCCCCATAGTAGTCTGTGCCATGACCCCACCCCCCCCCCCCCCATAGGATATATCATGCTACACCACTGTACATGGCTAGTAACTACATAACATAAGCCCTGGGAGTAGAGCCTGGGTACAGTGATGAAAATTAGCTTGCCTAAAACATGTTAAAGCTGACCAAAAATGGTCAGTGTAATTTTTAAGCTTACCAACATAGTGGCCAATGCAGGTTCCAATCAGCCAATCACAGCCTTCTAAATGCATGCTCGAACCATGGTGGGAATGATTTTCTTGAGCTTTTGCAATTCTATGATACAGCAGGACAGCAGTGCCAAATTTGGAAGTCTCGCGATGCATGATCATGCGTCGTCTTACAATGCTATGTCAGTGATCTGAGTGATCCGAGTATGAATTTCACTGATTTAGGTCCTATTTGTACACAAATCTTACCTTTATACTCCTTCAATAGTCAAAAATCTGCAGGTAGTTTGCTAAACAAGCTAAAAACCACCTAACTGATATGCTACACAGTCATTTGTAGCCGGCTTTGAAGTATTTTATCGATAACAATTTAAAACTCGAAGGAAAACATTGTGACCGAGGTCAAAAGGTCAAAATTGTACAGGGTGCACACCAGTAAATAGCTCCCATTGACTTTCTGTACAAACAGGGTCCAGGAAAAGCGTCATTTTCTTGACTCCAGAGCGACTCAGTTCTTCAAAACTTACTTTTTCTGCAAGTCGAAGGTCAGATGAAGTCATCTATTGTAGAAATTATATCTGAGTCCAGCATTTTTTCCAGGAAAATGCCGACTAGATCACCCTATAGCCCATACAGCGTCGCCACCTCACAAATAGCTCGGTGTTTCTGAAATGTAACACATTTTGAAAGTTTAGCCAAATTGTAATAAAAAGTCAGATCCTGCTCATTTTTCACAGACAATCTATTTCCCAGGCCTAAATAAGGATTTAATATGAATAAGGGCATAATAGTTGGGTTTTAAGCCTTTTCTAATGGATTTAATTCAGTCATCTTGCACGTTTCCTCGTTTCAAACACTGATTTTTTCCTCACAGGGTGTAGGAGGCTTGTATTTACTGGTGTGCACTCTAAACAATTTTTATGTTTTTATGTTTATATAATAAATCATAAATTTGGACATTAGTAAACTTAGTTAGACTGGTTTCTTTCAGTTTGAAGGGGCTTTTACTATGCAAATCAGCTAATTGACATGGTACTATTTTTAGAATATTTTGCTATCTACTGCTGATAGCAATGACAAAATTAACTAATTTCATGATTTCCCATTTCAATCTCTCTAAATAAGAGCAAGCAAACACAAAGATAAGCAAATTGCATTATAAGCAAATGAGGAGAAAATACATGGCCAGTGGTGTAGCATCATAGGGGTGTGGGTGGGGGTGGTTGCATGGGTGGGTGTGTGTGTGGGGGGGGTTGAAAGGGCATCATGTCCCCTGTCAATTGATTTAAAATTTTGAAAATCCCTGAGGAAAATTGCAGAAAAAGTGCTTGGGTGCCCCATAGGGCCTGGTGATGCTCCCTCCCCCATAGTAGTCTGTGCCATGCCCCCCCCCCCCCCCCCCCCATAGGATATATCATGCTACACCACTGTACATGGCTAGTAACTACATAACATAAGCCCTGGGAGTAGAGCCTGGGTACAGTGATGAAAATTAGCTTGCCTAAAACATGTTAAAGCTGACCAAAAATGGGCATTGTAATTTTTAAGCTTACCAACATAGTGGCCAATGCAGGTTCCAATCAGCCAATCACAGCCTTCTAAATGCATGCTCGAACCATGGTGGGAATGATTTTCTTGAGCTTTTGCAATTCTATGATACAGCAGGACAGCAGTGCCAAATTTGGAAGTCTCGCGATGCATGATCATGCGTCGTCTTACAATGCTATGTCAGTGATCTGAGTGATCCGAGTATGAATTTCACTGATTTAGGTCCTATTTGTACACAAATCTTACCTTTATACTCCTTCAATAGTCAAAAATCTGCAGGTAGTTTGCTAAACAAGCTAAAAACCACCTAACTGATATGCTACACAGTCATTTGTAGCCGCTTTGAAGTATTTTATCGATAACAATTTAAAACTCGAAGGAAAACATTGTGACCGAGGTCAAAAGGTCAAAATTGTACAGGGTGCACACCAGTAAATAGCTCCCATTGACTTTCTGTACAAACAGGGTCCAGGCCAACGTCATTTTCTTGACTCCAGAAGCGACTCAGTTCTTCAAAACTTACTTTTTCTGCAAGTCGAAGGTCAGATGAAGTCATCTATTGTAGAAATTATATCACGAGTCCAGCATTTTTTCCAGGAAAATGCCGACTAGATCACCCTATAGCCCATACAGCACAGCGTCGCCACCTCACAAATAGCTCGGTGTTTCTGAAATGTAACACATTTTGAAAGTTTAGCCAAATTGTAATAAAAAGTCAGATCCTGCTCATTTTTCACAGACAATCTATTTCCCAGGCCTAAATAAGGATTAAATATGAATAAGGGCATAATAGTTGGGTTTTAAGCCTTTTCTAATGGATTTAATTCAGTCATCTTGCACGTTTCCTCGTTTCAAACACTGATTTTTTCCTCACAGGGTGTCGGAGGCTTGTATTTACTGGTGTGCACTCTAAACAATTTTTATGTTTTTATGTTTATATAATAAATCATAAATTTGGACATTAGTAAACTTAGTTAGACTGGTTTCTTTCAGTTTGTGGGGGCTTTTACTATGCAAATCAGCTAATTGACATGGTACTATTTTTAGAATATTTTGCTATCTACTGCTGATAGCAATGACAAAATTAACTAATTTCATGATTTCCCATTTCAATCTCTCTAAATAAGAGCAAGCAAACACAAAGATAAGCAAATTGCATTATAAGCAAATGAGGAGAAAATACATGGCCAGTGGTGTAGCATCATAGGGGTGTGGGTGGGGGTGGTTGCATGGGTGGGTGTGTGTGTGTGGGGGGGGGTTGAAAGGGGCATCATGTCCCCTGTCAATTGATTTAAAATTTTGAAAATCCCTGAGGAAAATTGCAGAAAAAGTGCTTGGGTGCCCCATAGGGCCTGGTGATGCTCCCTCCCCCCCATAGTAGTCTGTGCCATGACCCCCCCCCCCCCCCCCATAGGATATATCATGCTACACCACTGTACATGGCTAGTAACTACATAACATAAGCCCTGGGAGTAGAGCCTGGGTACAGTGATGAAAATTAGCTTGCCTAAAACATGTTAAAGCTGACCAAAAATGGTCAGTGTAATTTTTAAGCTTACCAACATAGTGGCCAATGCAGGTTCCAATCAGCCAATCACAGCCTTCTAAATGCATGCTCGAACCATGGTGGGAATGATTTTCTTGAGCTTTTGCAATTCTATGATACAGCAGGACAGCAGTGCCAAATTTGGAAGTCTCGCGATGCATGATCATGCGTCGTCTTACAATGCTATGTCAGTGATCTGAGTGATCCGAGTATGAATTTCACTGATTTAGGTCCTATTTGTACACAAATCTTACCTTTATACTCCTTCAATAGTCAAAAATCTGCAGGTAGTTTGCTAAACAAGCTAAAAACCACCTAACTGATATGCTACACAGTCATTTGTAGCTTCGCTTTGAAGTATTTTATCGATAACAATTTAAAACTCGAAGGAAAACATTGTGACCGAGGTCAAAAGGTCAAAATTGTACAGGGTGCACACCAGTAAATAGCTCCCATTGACTTTCTGTACAAACAGGGTCCAGGAAAAGCGTCATTTTCTTGACTCCAGAGCGACTCCGTTCTTCAAAACTTACTTTTTCTGCAAGTCGAAGGTCAGATGAAGACATCTATTGTAGAAATTATATCTGAGTCAGCATTTTTTCCAGGAAAATGCCGACTAGATCACCCTATAGCCCATACAGCGTCGCCACCTCACAAATAGCTCGGTGTTTCTGAAATGTAACACATTTTGAAAGTTTAGCCAAATTGTAATAAAAAGTCAGATCCTGCTCATTTTTCACAGACAATCTATTTCCCAGGCCTAAATAAGGATTAAATATGAATAAGGGCATAATAGTTGGGTTTTAAGCCTTTTCTAATGGATTTAATTCAGTCATCTTGCACGTTTCCTCGTTTCAAACACTGATTTTTTCCTCACAGGGTGTCGGAGGCTTGTATTTACTGGTGTGCACTCTAAACAATTTTAATGTTTTTATGTTTATATAATAAATCATAAATTTGGACATTAGTAAACTTAGTTAGACTGGTTTCTTTCAGTTGAAGGGGCTTTACTATGCAAATCAGCTAATTGACATGGTACTATTTTTAGAATATTTTGCTATCTACTGCTGATAGCAATGACAAAATTAACTAATTTCATGATTTCCCATTTCAATCTCTCTAAATAAGAGCAAGCAAACACAAAGATAAGCAAATTGCATTATAAGCAAATGAGGAGAAAATACATGGCCAGTGGTGTAGCATCATAGGGGTGTGGGTGGGGGTGGTTGCATGGGTGGGTGTGTGTGTGTGTGGGGGGTTGAAAGGGCATCATGTCCCCTGTCAATTGATTTAAAATTTTGAAAATCCCTGAGGAAAATTGCAGAAAAAGTGCTTGGGTGCCCCATAGGGCCTGGTGATGCTCCCTCCCCCCATAGTAGTCTGTGCCATGACCCCACCCCCCCCCCCATAGGATATATCATGCTACACCACTGTACATGGCTAGTAACTACATAACATAAGCCCTGGGAGTAGAGCCTGGGTACAGTGATGAAAATTAGCTTGCCTAAAACATGTTAAAGCTGACCAAAAATGGTCAGTGTAATTTTTAAGCTTACCAACATAGTGGCCAATGCAGGTTCCAATCAGCCAATCACAGCCTTCTAAATGCATGCTCGAACCATGGTGGGAATGATTTTCTTGAGCTTTTGCAATTCTATGATACAGCAGGACAGCAGTGCCAAATTTGGAAGTCTCGCGATGCATGATCATGCGTCGTCTTACAATGCTATGTCAGTGATCTGCGTGATCCGAGTATGAATTTCACTGATTTAGGTCCTATTTGTACACAAATCTTACCTTTATACTCCTTCAATAGTCAAAAATCTGCAGGTAGTTTGCTAAACAAGCTAAAAACCACCTAACTGATATGCTACACAGTCATTTGTAGCCGCTTTGAAGTATTTTATCGATAACAATTTAAAACTCGAAGGAAAACATTGTGACCGAGGTCAAAAGGTCAAAATTGTACAGGGTGCACACCAGTAAATAGCTCCCATTGACTTTCTGTACAAACAGGGTCCAGGAAAGCGTCATTTTCTTGACTCCAAGCGACTCAGTTCTTCAAAACTTACTTTTTCTGCAAGTCGAAGGTCAGATGAAGTCATCTATTGTAGAAATTATATCTGAGTCCAGCATTTTTTCCAGGAAAATGCCGACTAGATCACCCTATAGCCCATACAGCGTCGCCACCTCACAAATAGCTCGGTGTTTCTGAAATGTAACACATTTTGAAAGTTTAGCCAAATTGTAATAAAAAGTCAGATCCTGCTCATTTTTCACAGACAATCTATTTCCCAGGCCTAAATAAGGATTAAATATGAATAAGGGCATAATAGTTGGGTTTTAAGCCTTTTCTAATGGATTTAATTCAGTCATCTTGCACGTTTCCTCGTTTCAAACACTGATTTTTTCCTCACAGGGTGTCGGAGGCTTGTATTTACTGGTGTGCACTCTAAACAATTTTTATGTTTTTATGTTTATATAATAAATCATAAATTTGGACATTAGTAAACTTAGTTAGACTGGTTTCTTTCAGTTTGAAGGGGCTTTTACTATGCAAATCAGCTAATTGACATGGTACTATTTTTAGAATATTTTGCTATCTACTGCTGATAGCAATGACAAAATTAACTAATTTCATGATTTCCCATTTCAATCTCTCTAAATAAGAGCAAGCAAACACAAAGATAAGCAAATTGCATTATAAGCAAATGAGGAGAAAATACATGGCCAGTGGTGTAGCATCATCATAGGGGGTGTGGGTGGGGGTGGTTGCATGGGTGGGTGTGTGTGTGTGTGGGGGGGGTTGAAAGGGCATCATGTCCCCTGTCAATTGATTTAAAATTTTGAAAATCCCTGAGGAAAATTGCAGAAAAAGTGCTTGGGTGCCCCATAGGGCCTGGTGATGCTCCCTCCCCCATAGTAGTCTGTGCCATGACCCCACCCCCCCATAGGATATATCATGCTACACCACTGTACATGGCTAGTAACTACATAACATAAGCCCTGGGAGTAGAGCCTGGGTACAGTGATGAAAATTAGCTTGCCTAAAACATGTTAAAGCTGACCAAAAATGGTCAGTGTAATTTTTAAGCTTACCAACATAGTGGCCAATGCAGGTTCCAATCAGCCAATCACAGCCTTCTAAATGCATGCTCGAACCATGGTGGGAATGATTTTCTTGAGCTTTTGCAATTCTATGATACAGCAGGACAGCAGTGCCAAATTTGGAAGTCTCGCGATGCATGATCATGCGTCGTCTTACAATGCTATGTCAGTGATCTGAGTGCTCCGAGTATGAATTTCACTGATTTAGGTCCTATTTGTACACAAATCTTACCTTTATACTCCTTCAATAGTCAAAAATCTGCAGGTAGTTTGCTAAACAAGCTAAAACCACCTAACTGATATGCTACACAGTCATTTGTAGCCGCTTTGAAGTATTTTATCGATAACAATTTAAAACTCGAAGGAAAACATTGTGACCGAGGTCAAAAGGTCAAAATTGTACAGGGTGCACACCAGTAAATAGCTCCCATTGACTTTCTGTACAAACAGGGTCCAGGCTACCGTCATTTTCTTGCCTCCAGCGCGGCTCAGTTCTTCAAAACTTACTTTTTCTGCAAGTCGAAGGTCAGATGAAGTCATCTATTGTAGAAATTATATCTGAGTCCAGCATTTTTTCCAGGAAAATGCCGACTATATCACCCTATAGCCCATACAGCGTACGCCACCTCACAAATAGCTCGGTGTTTCTGAAATGTAACACATTTTGAAAGTTTAGCCAAATTGTAATAAAAAGTCAGATCCTGCTCATTTTTCACAGACAATCTATTTCCCAGGCCTAAATAAGGATTAAATATGAATAAGGGCATAATAGTTGGGTTTTAAGCCTTTTCTAATGGATTTAATTCAGTCATCTTGCACGTTTCCTCGTTTCAAACACTGATTTTTTCCTCACAGGGTGTCGGAGGCTTGTATTTACTGGTGTGCACTCTAAACAATTTTTATGTTTTTATGTTTATATAATAAATCATAAATTTGGACATTAGTAAACTTAGTTAGACTGGTTTCTTTCAGTTTGAAGGGGCTTTTACTATGCAAATCAGCTAATTGACATGGTACTATTTTTAGAATATTTTGCTATCTACTGCTGATAGCAATGACAAAATTAACTAATTTCATGATTTCCCATTTCAATCTCTCTAAATAAGAGCAAGCAAACACAAAGATAAGCAAATTGCATTATAAGCAAATGAGGAGAAAATACATGGCCAGTGGTGTAGCATCATAGGGGTGTGGGTGGGGGTGGTTGCATGGGTGGGTGTGTGTGTGTGTGGGGGGGGGGTTGAAAGGGCATCATGTCCCCTGTCAATTGATTTAAAATTTTGAAAATCCCTGAGGAAAATTGCAGAAAAAGTGCTTGGGTGCCCCATAGGGCCTGGTGATGCTCCCTCCCCCATAGTAGTCTGTGCCATGACCCCCCCCCCCCCATAGGATATATCATGCTACACCACTGTACATGGCTAGTAACTACATAACATAAGCCCTGGGAGTAGAGCCTGGGTACAGTGATGAAAATTAGCTTGCCTAAAACATGTTAAAGCTGACCAAAAATGGTCAGTGTAATTTTAAGCTTACCAACATAGTGGCCAATGCAGGTTCCAATCAGCCAATCACAGCCTTCTAAATGCATGCTCGAACCATGGTGGGAATGATTTTCTTGAGCTTTTGCAATTCTATGATACAGCAGGACAGCAGTGCCAAATTTGGAAGTCTCGCGATGCATGATCATGCGTCGTCTTACAATGCTATGTCAGTGATCTGAGTGATCCGAGTATGAATTTCACTGATTTAGGTCCTATTTGTACACAAATCTTACCTTTATACTCCTTCAATAGTCAAAAATCTGCAGGTAGTTTGCTAAACAAGCTAAAAACCACCTAACTGATATGCTACACAGTCATTTGTAGCTTCGCTTTGAAGTATTTTATCAATAACAATTTAAAACTCGAAGGAAAACATTGTGACCCGAGGTCAAAAGGTCAAAATTGTACAGGGTGCACACCAGTAAATAGCTCCCATTGACTTTCTGTACAAACAGGGTCCAGGAAAAGCGTCATTTTCTTGACTCCAGAAGCGACTCAGTTCTTCAAAACTTACTTTTTCTGCAAGTCGAAGGTCAGATGAAGTCATCTATTGTAGAAATTATATCTGAGTCAGCATTTTTTCCAGGAAAATGCCGACTAGATCACCCTATAGCCCATACAGCGTCGCCACCTCACAAATAGCTCGGTGTTTCTGAAATGTAACACATTTTGAAAGTTTAGCCAAATTGTAATAAAAAAGTCAGATCCTGCTCATTTTTCACAGACAATCTATTTCCCAGGCCTAAATAAGGATTAAATATGAATAAGGGCATAATAGTTGGGTTTTAAGCCTTTTCTAATGGATTTAATTCAGTCATCTTGCACGTTTCCTCGTTTCAAACACTGATTTTTTCCTCACAGGGTGTCGGAGGCTTGTATTTACTGGTGTGCACTCTAAACAATTTTTATGTTTTTATGTTTATATAATAAATCATAACTTTGGACATTAGTAAACTTAGTTAGACTGGTTTCTTTCAGTTTGAAGGGGCTTTTACTATGCAAATCAGCTAATTGACATGGTACTATTTTTAGAATATTTTGCTATCTACTGCTGATAGCAATGACAAAATTAACTAATTTCATGATTTCCCATTTCAATCTCTCTAAATAAGAGCAAGCAAACACAAAGATAAGCAAATTGCATTATAAGCAAATGAGGAGAAAATACATGGCCAGTGGTGTAGCATCATAGGGGTGTGGGTGGGGGTGGTTGCATGGGTGGGGGTGTGTGTGTGTGTGGGGGGGGTTGAAAGGGCATCATGTCCCCTGTCAATTGATTTAAAATTTTGAAAATCCCTGAGGAAAATTGCAGAAAAAGTGCTTGGGTGCCCCATAGGGCCTGGTGATGCTCCCTCCCCCCCATAGTAGTCTGTGCCATGACCCCACCCCCCCATAGGATATATCATGCTACACCACTGTACATGGCTAGTAACTACATAACATAAGCCCTGGGAGTAGAGCCTGGGTACAGTGATGAAAATTAGCTTGCCTAAAACATGTTAAAGCTGACCAAAGATGGTCAGTGTATTTTTTAAGCTTACCAACATAGTGGCCAATGCAGGTTCCAATCAGCCAATCACAGCCTTCTAAATGCATGCTCGAACCATGGTGGGAATGATTTTCTTGAGCTTTTGCAATTCTATGATACAGCAGGACAGCAGTGCCAAATTTGGAAGTCTCGCGATGCATGATCATGCGTCGTCTTACAATGCTATGTCAGTGATCTGAGTGAGCCGAGTATGAATTTCACTGATTTAGGTCCTATTTGTACACAAATCTTACCTTTATACTCCTTCAATAGTCAAAAATCTGCAGGTAGTTTGCTAAACAAGCTAAAACCACCTAACTGATATGCTACACAGTCATTTGTAGCTTCGCTTTGAAGTATTTTATCAATAACAATTTAAAACTCGAAGGAAAACATTGTGACCGAGGTCAAAAGGTCAAAATTGTACAGGGTGCACACCAGTAAATAGCTCCCATTGACTTTCTGTACAAACAGGGTCCAGGAAAGCGTCATTTTCTTGACTCCAGAAGCGACTCAGTTCTTCAAAACTTACTTTTTCTGCAGGTCGAAGGTCAGATGAAGTCATCTATTGTAGAAATTATATCTGAGTCAGCATTTTTTCCAGGAAAATGCCGACTAGATCACCCTATAGCCCATACAGCGTCGCCACCTCACAAATAGCTCGGTGTTTCTGAAATGTAACACATTTTGAAAGTTTAGCCAAATTGTAATAAAAAGTCAGATCCTGCTCATTTTTCACAGACAATCTATTTCCCAGGCCTAAATAAGGATTAAATATGAATAAGGGCATAATAGTTGGGTTTTAAGCCTTTTCTAATGGATTTAATTCAGTCATCTTGCACGTTTCCTCGTTTCAAACACTGATTTTTTCCTCACAGGGTGTCGGAGGCTTGTATTTACTGGTGTGCACTCTAAACAATTTTTATGTTTTTATGTTTATATAATAAATCATAAATTTGGACATTAGTAAACTTAGTTAGACTGGTTTCTTTCAGTTTGAAGGGGCTTTTACTATGCAAATCAGCTAATTGACATGGTACTATTTTTAGAATATTTTGCTATCTACTGCTGATAGCAATGACAAAATTAACTAATTTCATGATTTCCCATTTCAATCTCTCTAAATAAGAGCAAGCAAACACAAAGATAAGCAAATTGCATTATAAGCAAATGAGGAGAAAATACATGGCCAGTGGTGTAGCATCATAGGGGTGTGGGTGGGGGTGGTTGCATGGGTGGGTGTGTGTGTGTGGGGGGGGTTGAAAGGGCATCATGTCCCCTGTCAATTGATTTAAAATTTTGAAAATCCCTGAGGAAAATTGCAGAAAAAGTGCTTGGGTGCCCCATAGGGCCTGGTGATGCTCCCCCCCCCCATAGTAGTCTGTGCCATGACCCCCCCCCCCCCCCCCCCATAGGATATATCATGCTACACCACTGTACATGGCTAGTAACTACATAACATAAGCCCTGGGAGTAGAGCCTGGGTACAGTGATGAAAATTAGCTTGCCTAAAACATGTTAAAGCTGACCAAAAATGGTCAGTGTAATTTTTAAGCTTACCAACATAGTGGCCAATGCAGGTTCCAATCAGCCAATCACAGCCTTCTAAATGCATGCTCGAACCATGGTGGGAATGATTTTCTTGAGCTTTTGCAATTCTATGATACAGCAGGACAGCAGTGCCAAATTTGGAAGTCTCGCGATGCATGATCATGCGTCGTCTTACAATGCTATGTCAGTGATCTGAGTGCTCCGAGTATGAATTTCACTGATTTAGGTCCTATTTGTACACAAATCTTACCTTTATCCTCCTTCAATAGTCAAAAATCTGCAGGTAGTTTGCTAAACAAGCTAAAACCACCTAACTGATATGCTACACAGTCATTTGTAGCTTCGCTTTGAAGTATTTTATCAATAACAATTTAAAACTCGAAGGAAAACATTGTGACCGAGGTCAAAAGGTCAAAATTGTACAGGGTGCACACCAGTAAATAGCTCCCATTGACTTTCTGTACAAACAGGGTCCAGGAAAGCGTCATTTTCTTGACTCCAGAAGCGACTCAGTTCTTCAAAACTTACTTTTTCTGCAAGTCGAAGGTCAGATGAAGTCATCTATTGTAGAAATTATATCTGAGTCCAGCATTTTTTCCAGGAAAATGCCGACTAGATCACCCTATAGCCCATACAGCGTCGCCACCTCACAAATAGCTCGGTGTTTCTGAAATGTAACACATTTTGAAAGTTTAGCCAAATTGTAATAAAAAGTCAGATCCTGCTCATTTTTCACAGACAATCTATTTCCCAGGCCTAAATAAGGATTAAATATGAATAAGGGCATAATAGTTGGGTTTTAAGCCTTTTCTAATGGATTTAATTCAGTCATCTTGCCACGTTTCCTCGTTTCAAACACTGATTTTTTTCCTCACAGGGTGTCGGAGGCTTGTATTTACTGGTGTGCACTCTAAACAATTTTTATGTTTTTATGTTTATATAATAAATCATAACTTTGGACATTAGTAAACTTAGTTAGACTGGTTTCTTTCAGTTTGAAGGGGCTTTTACTATGCAAATCAGCTAATTGACATGGTACTATTTTTAGAATATTTTGCTATCTACTGCTGATAGCAATGACAAAATTAACTAATTTCATGATTTCCCATTTCAATCTCTCTAAATAAGAGCAAGCAAACACAAAGATAAGCAAATTGCATTATAAGCAAATGAGGAGAAAATACATGGCCAGTGGTGTAGCATCATAGGGGTGTGGGTGGGGGTGGTTGCATGGGTGGGGTGTGTGTGTGTGTGGGGGGGTTGAAAGGGCATCATGTCCCCTGTCAATTGATTTAAAATTTTGAAAATCCCTGAGGAAAATTGCAGAAAAAGTGCTTGGGTGCCCCATAGGGCCTGGTGATGCTCCCTCCCCCATAGTAGTCTGTGCCATGACCCCACCCCCCCCCCATAGGATATATCATGCTACACCACTGTACATGGCTAGTAACTACATAACATAAGCCCTGGGAGTAGAGCCTGGGTACAGTGATGAAAATTAGCTTGCCCAAAACATGTTAAAGCTGACCAAAAATGGTCAGTGTAATTTTTAAGCTTACCAACATAGTGGCCAATGCAGGTTCCAATCAGCCAATCACAGCCTTCTAAATGCATGCTCGAACCATGGTGGGAATGATTTTCTTGAGCTTTTGCAATTCTATGATACAGCAGGACAGCAGTGCCAAATTTGGAAGTCTCGCGATGCATGATCATGCGTCGTCTTACAATGCTATGTCAGTGATCTGAGTGATCCAAGTATGAATTTCACTGATTTAGGTCCTATTTGTACACAAATCTTACCTTTATACTCCTTCAATAGTCAAAAATCTGCAGGTAGTTTGCTAAACAAGCTAAAAACCACCTAACTGATATGCTACACAGTCATTTGTAGCTTCGCTTTGAAGTATTTTATCAATAACAATTTAAAACTCGAAGGAAAACATTGTGACCGAGGTCAAAAGGTCAAAATTGTACAGGGTGCACACCAGTAAATAGCTCCCATTGACTTTCTGTACAAACAGGGTCCAGGAAAGCGTCATTTTCTTGACTCCAGAAGCGACTCAGTTCTTCAAAACTTACTTTTTCTGCAAGTCGAAGGTCAGATGAAGTCATCTATTGTAGAAATTATATCTGAGTCAGCATTTTTTCCAGGAAAATGCCGACTAGATCACCCTATAGCCCATACAGCGTCGCCACCTCACAAATAGCTCGGTGTTTCTGAAATGTAACACATTTTGAAAGTTTAGCCAAATTGTAATAAAAAGTCAGATCCTGCTCATTTTTCACAGACAATCTATTTCCCAGGCCTAAATAAGGATTAAATATGAATAAGGGCATAATAGTTGGGTTTTAAGCCTTTTCTAATGGATTTAATTCAGTCATCTTGCACGTTTCCTCGTTTCAAACACTGATTTTTTCCTCACAGGGTGTCGGAGGCTTGTATTTACTGGTGTGCACTCTAAACAATTTTTATGTTTTTATGTTTATATAATAAATCATAACTTTGGACATTAGTAAACTTAGTTAGACTGGTTTCTTTCAGTTTGAAGGGGCTTTTACTATGCAAATCAGCTAATTGACATGGTACTATTTTTAGAATATTTTGCTATCTACTGCTGATAGCAATGACAAAATTAACTAATTTCATGATTTCCCATTTCAATCTCTCTAAATAAGAGCAAGCAAACACAAAGATAAGCAAATTGCATTATAAGCAAATGAGGAGAAAATACATGGCCAGTGGTGTAGCATCATAGGGGTGTGGGTGGGGGTGGTTGCATGGGTGGGGTGTGTGTGTGTGGGGGGGTTGAAAGGGCATCATGTCCCCTGTCAATTGATTTAAAATTTTGAAAATCCCTGAGGAAAATTGCAGAAAAAGTGCTTGGGTGCCCCATAGGGCCTGGTGATGCTCCCTCCCCCATAGTAGTCTGTGCCATGGCCCCCCCCCCCCCCCCCATAGGATATATCATGCTACACCACTGTACATGGCTAGTAACTACATAACATAAGCCCTGGGAGTAGAGCCTGGGTACAGTGATGAAAATTAGCTTGCCTAAAACATGTTAAAGCTGACCAAAAATGGTCAGTGTAATTTTTAAGCTTACCAACATAGTGGCCAATGCAGGTTCCAATCAGCCAATCACAGCCTTCTAAATGCATGCTCGAACCATGGTGGGAATGATTTTCTTGAGCTTTTGCAATTCTATGATACAGCAGGACAGCAGTGCCAAATTTGGAAGTCTCGCGATGCATGAATGCGTCGTCTTACAATGCTATGTCAGTGATCTGAGTGTTCCGAGTATGAATTTCACTGATTTAGGTCCTATTTGTACACAAATCTTACCTTTATACTCCTTCAATAGTCAAAAATCTGCAGGTAGTTTGCTAAACAAGCTAAAAACCACCTAACTGATATGCTACACAGTCATTTGTAGCTTCGCTTTGAAGTATTTTATCAATAACAATTTAAAACTCGAAGGAAAACATTGTGACCGAGGTCAAAAGGTCAAAATTGTACAGGGTGCACACCAGTAAATAGCTCCCATTGACTTTCTGTACAAACAGGGTCCAGGAAAGCGTCATTTTCTTGACTCCAAGCGACTCAGTTCTTCAAAACTTACTTTTTCTGCAAGTCGAAGGTCAGATGAAGTCATCTATTGTAGAAATTATATCTGAGTCAGCATTTTTTCCAGGAAAATGCCGACTAGATCACCCTATAGCCCATACAGCGTCGCCACCTCACAAATAGCTCGGTGTTTCTGAAATGTAACACATTTTGAAAGTTTAGCCAAATTGTAATAAAAAGTCAGATCCTGCTCATTTTTCACAGACAATCTATTTCCCAGGCCTAAATAAGGATTAAATATGAATAAGGGCATAATAGTTGGGTTTTAAGCCTTTTCTAATGGATTTAATTCAGTCATCTTGCACGTTTCCTCGTTTCAAACACTGATTTTTTCCTCACAGGGTGTCGGAGGCTTGTATTTACTGGTGTGCACTCTAAACAATTTTAATGTTTTTATTTTTATATAATAAATCATAACTTTGGACATTAGTAAACTTAGTTAGACTGGTTTCTTTCAGTTTGAAGGGGCTTTTACTATGCAAATCAGCTAATTGACATGGTACTATTTTTAGAATATTTTGCTATCTACTGCTGATAGCAATGACAAAATTAACTAATTTCATGATTTCCCATTTCAATCTCTCTAAATAAGAGCAAGCAAACACAAAGATAAGCAAATTGCATTATAAGCAAATGAGGAGAAAATACATGGCCAGTGGTGTAGCATCATAGGGGTGTGGGTGGGGGTGGTTGCATGGGTGGGTGTGTGTGTGTGGGGGGGGTTGAAAGGGCATCATGTCCCCTGTCAATTGATTTAAAATTTTGAAAATCCCTGAGGAAAATTGCAGAAAAAGTGCTTGGGTGCCCCATAGGGCCTGGTGATGCTCCCTCCCCCCATAGTAGTCTGTGCCATGACCCCACCCCCCCCCATAGGATATATCATGCTACACACTGTACATGGCTAGTAACTACATAACATAAGCCCTGGGAGTAGAGCCTGGGTACAGTGATGAAAATTAGCTTGCCTAAAACATGTTAAAGCTGACCAAAAATGGTCAGTGTAATTTTTAAGCTTACCAACATAGTGGCCAATGCAGGTTCCAATCAGCCAATCACAGCCTTCTAAATGCATGCTCGAACCATGGTGGGAATGATTTTCTTGAGCTTTTGCAATTCTATGATACAGCAGGACAGCAGTGCCAAATTTGGAAGTCTCGCGATGCATGATCATGCGTAGTCTTACAATGCTATGTCAGTGATCTGAGTAATCCGAGTAAGAATTTCACTGATTTAGGTCCTATTTGTACACAAATCTTACCTTTATACTCCTTCAATAGTCAAAAATCTGCAGGTAGTTTGCTAAACAAGCTAAAAACCACCTAACTGATATGCTACACAGTCATTTGTAGCTTCGCTTTGAAGTATTTTATCAATAACAATTTAAAACTCGAAGGAAAACATTGTGACCGAGGTCAAAAGGTCAAAATTGTACAGGGTGCACACCAGTAAATAGCTCCCATTGACTTTCTGTACAAACAGGGTCCAGGAAACGTCATTTTCTTGACTCCAGAGCGACTCAGTTCTTCAAAACTTACTTTTTCTGCAAGTCGAAGGTCAGATGAAGTCATCTATTGTAGAAATTATATCTGAGTCAGCATTTTTTCCAGGAAAATGCCGACTAGATCACCCTATAGCCCATACAGCGTCGCCACCTCACAAATAGCTCGGTGTTTCTGAAATGTAACACATTTTGAAAGTTTAGCCAAATTGTAATAAAAAGTCAGATCCTGCTCATTTTTCACAGACAATCTATTTCCCAGGCCTAAATAAGGATTAAATATGAATAAGGGCATAATAGTTGGGTTTTAAGCCTTTTCTAATGGATTTAATTCAGTCATCTTGCACGTTTCCTCGTTTCAAACACTGATTTTTTCCTCACAGGGTGTAGGAGGCTTGTATTTACTGGTGTGCACTCTAAACAATTTTTATGTTTTTATGTTTATATAATAAATCATAAATTTGGACATTAGTAAACTTAGTTAGACTGGTTTCTTTCAGTTTGAAGGGGCTTTTACTATGCAAATCAGCTAATTGACATGGTACTATTTTTAGAATATTTTGCTATCTACTGCTGATAGCAATGACAAAATTAACTAATTTCATGATTTCCCATTTCAATCTCTCTAAATAAGAGCAAGCAAACACAAAGATAAGCAAATTGCATTATAAGCAAATGAGGAGAAAATACATGGCCAGTGGTGTAGCATCATAGGGGTGTGGGTGGGGGTGGTTGCATGGGTGGGTGTGTGTGTGTGGGGGGGTTGAAAGGGCATCATGTCCCCTGTCAATTGATTTAAAATTTTGAAAATCCCTGAGGAAAATTGCAGAAAAAGTGCTTGGGTGCCCCATAGGGCCTGGTGATGCTCCCTCCCCCATAGTAGTCTGTGCCATGACCCCACCCCCCCCCCCCCCCCATAGGATATATCATGCTACACCACTGTACATGGCTAGTAACTACATAACATAAGCCCTGGGAGTAGAGCCTGGGTACAGTGATGAAAATTAGCTTGCCTAAAACATGTTAAAGCTGACCAAAAATGGTCAGTGTAATTTTAAGCTTACCAACATAGTGGCCAATGCAGGTTCCAATCAGCCAATCACAGCCTTCTAAATGCATGCTCGAACCATGGTGGGAATGATTTTCTTGAGCTTTTGCAATTCTATGATACAGCAGGACAGCAGTGCCAAATTTGGAAGTCTCGCGATGCATGATCATGCGTCGTCTTACAATGCTATGTCAGTGATCTGAGTGATCCGAGTATGAATTTCACTGATTTAGGTCCTATTTGTACACAAATCTTACCTTTATACTCCTTCAATAGTCAAAAATCTGCAGGTAGTTTGCTAAACAAGCTAAAAACCACCTAACTGATATGCTACACAGTCATTTGTAGCTTCGCTTTGAAGTATTTTATCAATAACAATTTAAAACTCGAAGGAAAACATTGTGACCGAGGTCAAAAGGTCAAAATTGTACAGGGTGCACACCAGTAAATAGCTCCCATTGACTTTCTGTACAAACAGGGTCCAGGAAAGCGTCATTTTCTTGACTCCAAGCGACTCAGTTCTTCAAAACTTACTTTTTCTGCAAGTCGAAGGTCAGATGAAGTCATCTATTGTAGAAATTATATCTGAGTCCAGCATTTTTTCCAGGAAAATGCCGACTAGATCACCCTATAGCCCATACAGCGTCGCCACCTCACAAATAGCTCGGTGTTTCTGAAATGTAACACATTTTGAAAGTTTAGCCAAATTGTAATAAAAAGTCAGATCCTGCTCATTTTTCACAGACAATCTATTTCCCAGGCCTAAATAAGGATTAAATATGAATAAGGGCATAATAGTTGGGTTTTAAGCCTTTTCTAATGGATTTAATTCAGTCATCTTACGTTTCCTCGTTTCAAACACTGATTTTTTCCTCACAGGGTGTAGGAGGCTTGTATTTACTGGTGTGCACTCTAAACAATTTTATGTTTTTATGTTTATATAATAAATCATAATTTGGACATTAGTAAACTTAGTTAGACTGGTTTCTTTCAGTTTGAAGGGGCTTTTACTATGCAAATCAGCTAATTGACATGGTACTATTTTTAGAATATTTTGCTATCTACTGCTGATAGCAATGACAAAATTAACTAATTTCATGATTTCCCATTTCAATCTCTCTAAATAAGAGCAAGCAAACACAAAGATAAGCAAATTGCATTATAAGCAAATGAGGAGAAAATACATGGCCAGTGGTGTAGCATCATAGGGGTGTGGGTGGGGGTGGTTGCATGGGTGGGTGTGTGTGTGTGGGGGGGGGTTGAAAGGGCATCATGTCCCCTGTCAATTGATTTAAAATTTTGAAAATCCCTGAGGAAAATTGCAGAAAAAGTGCTTGGGTGCCCCATAGGGCCTGGTGATGCTCCCTCCCCCATAGTAGTCTGTGCCATGACCCCACCCCCCCCCCCATAGGATATATCATGCTACACCACTGTACATGGCTAGTAACTACATAACATAAGCCCTGGGAGTAGAGCCTGGGTACAGTGATGAAAATTAGCTTGCCTAAAACATGTTAAAGCTGACCAAAAATGGTCAGTGTAATTTTAAGCTTACCAACATAGTGGCCAATGCAGGTTCCAATCAGCCAATCACAGCCTTCTAAATGCATGCTCGAACCATGGTGGGAATGATTTTCTTGAGCTTTTGCAATTCTATGATACAGCAGGACAGCAGTGCCAAATTTGGAAGTCTCGCGATGCATGATCATGCGTCGTCTTACAATGCTATGTCAGTGATCTGAGGGATCCGAGTATGAATTTCACTGATTTAGGTCCTATTTGTACACAAATCTTACCTTTATACTCCTTCAATAGTCAAAAATCTGCAGGTAGTTTGCTAAACAAGCTAAAAAAACCACCTAACTGATATGCTACACAGTCATTTGTAGCTTCGCTTTGAAGTATTTTATCGATAACAATTTAAAACTCGAAGGAAAACATTGTGACCGAGGTCAAAAGGTCAAAATTGTACAGGGTGCACACCAGTAAATAGCTCCCATTGACTTTCTGTACAAACAGGGTCCAGGAAAGCGTCATTTTCTTGACTCCAGAAGCGACTCAGTTCTTCAAAACTTACTTTTTCTGCAAGTCGAAGGTCAGATGAAGTCATCTATTGTAGAAATTATATCTGAGTCAGCATTTTTTCCAGGAAAATGCCGACTAGATCACCCTATAGCCCATACAGCGTCGCCACGCCACCTCACAAATAGCTCGGTGTTTCTGAAATGTAACACATTTTGAAAGTTTAGCCAAATTGTAATAAAAAGTCAGATCCTGCTCATTTTTCACAGACAATCTATTTCCCAGGCCTAAATAAGGATTAAATATGAATAAGGGCATAATAGTTGGGTTTTTAAGCCTTTTCTAATGGATTTAATTCAGTCATCTTGCACGTTTCCTCGTTTCAAACACTGATTTTTTCCTCACAGGGTGTCGGAGGCTTGTATTTACTGGTGTGCACTCTAAACAATTTTTATGTTTTTATGTTTATATAATAAATCATAAATTTGGACATTAGTAAACTTAGTTAGACTGGTTTCTTTCAGTTTGAAGGGGCTTTTACTATGCAAATCAGCTAATTGACATGGTACTATTTTTAGAATATTTTGCTATCTACTGCTGATAGCAATGACAAAATTAACTAATTTCATGATTTCCCATTTCAATCTCTCTAAATAAGAGCAAGCAAACACAAAGATAAGCAAATTGCATTATAAGCAAATGAGGAGAAAATACATGGCCAGTGGTGTAGCATCATAGGGGTGTGGGTGGGGGTGGTTGCATGGGTGGGTGTGTGTGTGTGGGGGGGGTTGAAAGGGCATCATGTCCCCTGTCAATTGATTTAAAATTTTGAAAATCCCTGAGGAAAATTGCAGAAAAAGTGCTTGGGTGCCCCATAGGGCCTGGTGATGCTCCCTCCCCCATAGTAGTCTGTGCCATGGCCCCACCCCCCCCCCCATAGGATATATCATGCTACACCACTGTACATGGCTAGTAACTACATAACATAAGCCCTGGGAGTAGAGCCTGGGTACAGTGATGAAAATTAGCTTGCCTAAAACATGTTAAAGCTGACCAAAAATGGTCAGTGTAATTTTTAAGCTTACCAACATAGTGGCCAATGCAGGTTCCAATCAGCCAATCACAGCCTTCTAAATGCATGCTCGAACCATGGTGGGAATGATTTTCTTGAGCTTTTGCAATTCTATGATACAGCAGGACAGCAGTGCCAAATTTGGAAGTCTCGCGATGCATGATCATGCGTCGTCTTACAATGCTATGTCAGTGATCTGAGTGATCCGAGTATGAATTTCACTGATTTAGGTCCTATTTGTACACAAATCTTACCTTTATACTCCTTCAATAGTCAAAAATCTGCAGGTAGTTTGCTAAACAAGCTAAAAACCACCTAACTGATATGCTACACAGTCATTTGTAGCTTCGCTTTGAAGTATTTTATCAATAACAATTTAAAACTCGAAGGAAAACATTGTGACCGAGGTCAAAAGGTCAAAATTGTACAGGGTGCACACCAGTAAATAGCTCCCATTGACTTTCTGTACAAACAGGGTCCAGGAAAACGTCTTTTTCTTGTCTCCAGAGCAACTCAGTTCTTCAAAACTTACTTTTTCTGCAAGTCGAAGGTCAGATGAAGTCATCTATTGTAGAAATTATATCTGAGTCAGCATTTTTTCCAGGAAAATGCCGACTAGATCACCCTATAGCCCATACAGCGTCGCCACCTCACAAATAGCTCGGTGTTTCTGAAATGTAACACATTTTGAAAGTTTAGCCAAATTGTAATAAAAAGTCAGATCCTGCTCATTTTTCACAGACAATCTATTTCCCAGGCCTAATAAGGATTAAATATGAATAAGGGCATAATAGTTGGGTTTTAAGCCTTTTCTAATGGATTTAATTCAGTCATCTTGCACGTTTCCTCGTTTCAAACACTGATTTTTTCCTCACAGGGTGTCGGAGGCTTGTATTTACTGGTGTGCACTCTAAACAATTTTTATGTTTTTATGTTTATATAATAAATCATAACTTTGGACATTAGTAAACTTAGTTAGACTGGTTTCTTTCAGTTTGAAGGGGCTTTTACTATGCAAATCAGCTAATTGACATGGTACTATTTTTAGAATATTTTGCTATCTACTGCTGATAGCAATGACAAAATTAACTAATTTCATGATTTCCCATTTCAATCTCTCTAAATAAGAGCAAGCAAACACAAAGATAAGCAAATTGCATTATAAGCAAATGAGGAGAAAATACATGGCCAGTGGTGTAGCATCATAGGGGTGTGGGTGGGGGTGGTTGCATGGGTGGGTGTGGGTGGGGGGGTTGAAAGGGCATCATGTCCCCTGTCAATTGATTTAAAATTTTGAAAATCCCTGAGGAAAATTGCAGAAAAAGTGCTTGGGTGCCCCATAGGGCCTGGTGATGCTCCCTCCCCCATAGTAGTCTGTGCCATGACCCCACCCCCCCATAGGATATATCATGCTACACCACTGTACATGGCTAGTAACTACATAACATAAGCCCTGGGAGTAGAGCCTGGGTACAGTGATGAAAATTAGCTTGCCTAAAACATGTTAAAGCTGACCAAAAATGGTCAGTGTATTTTTAAGCTTACCAACATAGTGGCCAATGCAGGTTCCAATCAGCCAATCACAGCCTTCTAAATGCATGCTCGAACCATGGTGGGAATGATTTTCTTGAGCTTTTGCAATTCTATGATACAGCAGGACAGCAGTGCCAAATTTGGAAGTCTCGCGATGCATGATCATGCGTCGTCTTACAATGCTATGTCAGTGATCTGAGTGATCCAGTATGAATTTCACTGATTTAGGTCCTATTTGTACACAAATCTTACCTTTATACTCCTTCAATAGTCAAAAATCTGCAGGTAGTTTGCTAAACAAGCTAAAAACCACCTAACTGATATGCTACACAGTCATTTGTAGCTTCGCTTTGAAGTATTTTATCAATAACAATTTAAAACTCGAAGGAAAACATTGTGACCGAGGTCAAAAGGTCAAAATTGTACAGGGTGCACACCAGTAAATAGCTCCCATTGACTTTCTGTACAAACAGGGTCCAGGAAAGCGTCATTTTCTTGACTCCAGAAGCGACTCAGTTCTTCAAAACTTACTTTTTCTGCAAGTCGAAGGTCAGATGAAGTCATCTATTGTAGAAATTATATCTGAGTCAGCATTTTTTCCAGGAAAATGCCGACTAGATCACCCTATAGCCCATACAGCGTCGCCACCTCACAAATAGCTCGGTGTTTCTGAAATGTAACACATTTTGAAAGTTTAGCCAAATTGTAATAAAAAGTCAGATCCTGCTCATTTTTCACAGACAATCTATTTCCCAGGCCTAAATAAGGATTAAATATGAATAAGGGCATAATAGTTGGGTTTTAAGCCTTTTCTAATGGATTTAATTCAGTCATCTTGCACGTTTCCTCGTTTCAAACACTGATTTTTTCCTCACAGGGTGTAGGAGGCTTGTATTTACTGGTGTGCACTCTAAACAATTTTTATGTTTTTATGTTTATATAATAAATCATAACTTTGGACATTAGTAAACTTAGTTAGACTGGTTTCTTTCAGTTTGAAGGGGCTTTTACTATGCAAATCAGCTAATTGACATGGTACTATTTTTAGAATATTTTGCTATCTACTGCTGATAGCAATGACAAAATTAACTAATTTCATGATTTCCCATTTCAATCTCTCTAAATAAGAGCAAGCAAACACAAAGATAAGCAAATTGCATTATAAGCAAATGAGGAGAAAATACATGGCCAGTGGTGTAGCATCATAGGGGTGTGGGTGGGGGGTGGTTGCATGGGTGGGTGTGTGTGTGTGGGGGGGGTTGAAAGGGCATCATGTCCCCTGTCAATTGATTTAAAATTTTGAAAATCCCTGAGGAAAATTGCAGAAAAAGTGCTTGGGTGCCCCATAGGGCCTGGTGATGCTCCCTCCCCCATAGTAGTCTGTGCCATGACCCCACCCCCCCCCCCATAGGATATATCATGCTACACCACTGTACATGGCTAGTAACTACATAACATAAGCCCTGGGAGTAGAGCCTGGGTACAGTGATGAAAATTAGCTTGCCTAAAACATGTTAAAGCTGACCAAAAATGGTCAGTGTAATTTTAAGCTTACCAACATAGTGGCCAATGCAGGTTCCAATCAGCCAATCACAGCCTTCTAAATGCATGCTCGAACCATGGTGGGAATGATTTTCTTGAGCTTTTGCAATTCTATGATACAGCAGGACAGCAGTGCCAAATTTGGAAGTCTCGCGATGCATGATCATGCGTCGTCTTACAATGCTATGTCAGTGATCTGAGTGATCCGTGTATGAATTTCACTGATTTAGGTCCTATTTGTACACAAATCTTACCTTTATACTCCTTCAATAGTCAAAAATCTGCAGGTAGTTTGCTAAACAAGCTAAAACCACCTAACTGATATGCTACACAGTCATTTGTAGCTTTGCTTTGAAGTATTTTATCAATAACAATTTAAAACTCGAAGGAAAACATTGTGACCGAGGTCAAAAGGTCAAAATTGTACAGGGTGCACACCAGTAAATAGCTCCCATTGACTTTCTGTACAAACAGGGTCCAGGAAATCGTCATTTTCTTGACTCCAGTGCGACTTAGTTATTCAAAACTTACTTTTTCTGCAAGTCGAAGGTCATATGAAGTCATCTATTGTAGAAATTATATCCGGCGTCCACCATTTGTTTCCAGGAAAATGCCGACTAGATCACCCTATAGCCCATACAGCGTCGCCACCTCACAAATAGCTCGGTGTTTCTGAAATGTAACACATTTTGAAAGTTTAGCCAAATTGTAATAAAAAGTCAGATCCTGCTCATTTTTCACAGACAATCTATTTCCCAGGCCTAAATAAGGATTAAATATGAATAAGGGCATAATAGTTGGGTTTTAAGCCTTTTCTAATGGATTTAATTCAGTCATCTTGCACGTTTCCTCGTTTCAAACACTGATTTTTTCCTCACAGGGTGTCGGAGGCTTGTATTTACTGGTGTGCACTCTAAACAATTTTTATGTTTTTATGTTTATATAATAAATCATAACTTTGGACATTAGTAAACTTAGTTAGACTGGTTTCTTTCAGTTTGAAGGGGCTTTTACTATGCAAATCAGCTAATTGACATGGTACTATTTTTAGAATATTTTGCTATCTACTGCTGATAGCAATGACAAAATTAACTAATTTCATGATTTCCCATTTCAATCTCTCTAAATAAGAGCAAGCAAACACAAAGATAAGCAAATTGCATTATAAGCAAATGAGGAGAAAATACATGGCCAGTGGTGTAGCATCATAGGGGTGTGGGTGGGGGTGGTTGCATGGGTGGGTGTGTGTGTGTGGGGGGGTTGAAAGGGCATCATGTCCCCTGTCAATTGATTTAAAATTTTGAAAATCCCTGAGGAAAATTGCAGAAAAAGTGCTTGGGTGCCCCATAGGGCCTGGTGATGCTCCCTCCCCCATAGTAGTCTGTGCCATGACCCCACCCCCCCATAGGATATATCATGCTACACCACTGTACATGGCTAGTAACTACATAACATAAGCCCTGGGAGTAGAGCCTGGGTACAGTGATGAAAATTAGCTTGCCTAAAACATGTTAAAGCTGACCAAAAATGGTCAGTGTAATTTTAAGCTTACCAACATAGTGGCCAATGCAGGTTCCAATCAGCCAATCACAGCCTTCTAAATGCATGCTCGAACCATGGTGGGAATGATTTTCTTGAGCTTTTGCAATTCTATGATACAGCAGGACAGCAGTGCCAAATTTGGAAGTCTCGCGATGCATGATCATGCGTCGTCTTACAATGCTATGTCAGTGATCTGAGTGATCCGAGTATGTATTTCACTGATTTAGGTCCTATTTGTACACAAATCTTACCTTTATACTCCTTCAATAGTCAAAAATCTGCAGGTAGTTTGCTAAACAAGCTAAAAACCACCTAACTGATATGCTACACAGTCATTTGTAGCTGCGCTTTGAAGTATTTTATCAATAACAATTTAAAACTCGAAGGAAAACATTGTGACCGAGGTCAAAAGGTCAAAATTGTACAGGGTGCACACCAGTAAATAGCTCCCATTGACTTTCTGTACAAACAGGGTCCAGGAAAGCGTCATTTTCTTGACTCCAGAAGCGACTCAGTTCTTCAAAACTTACTTTTCTGCAAGTCGAAGGTCAGATGAAGTCATCTATTGTAGAAATTATATCTGAGTCCAGCATTTTTTCCAGGAAAATGCCGACTAGATCACCCTATAGCCCATACAGCGTACGCCACCTCACAAATAGCTCGGTGTTTCTGAAATGTAACACATTTTGAAAGTTTAGCCAAATTGTAATAAAAAGTCAGATCCTGCTCATTTTTTCACAGACAATCTATTTCCCAGGCCTAAATAAGGATTAAATATGAATAAGGGCATAATAGTTGGGTTTTAAGCCTTTTCTAATGGATTTAATTCAGTCATCTTGCACGTTTCCTCGTTTCAAACACTGATTTTTTCCTCACAGGGTGTCGGAGGCTTGTATTTACTGGTGTGCACTCTAAACAATTTTTATGTTTTTATGTTTATATAATAAATCATAACTTTGGACATTAGTAAACTTAGTTAGACTGGTTTCTTTCAGTTTGAAGGGGCTTTTACTATGCAAATCAGCTAATTGACATGGTACTATTTTTAGAATATTTTGCTATCTACTGCTGATAGCAATGACAAAATTAACTAATTTCATGATTTCCCATTTCAATCTCTCTAAATAAGAGCAAGCAAACACAAAGATAAGCAAATTGCATTATAAGCAAATGAGGAGAAAATACATGGCCAGTGGTGTAGCATCATAGGGGTGTGGGTGGGGGTGGTTGCATGGGTGGGTGTGTGTGTGTGGGGGGGGGTTGAAAGGGCATCATGTCCCCTGTCAATTGATTTAAAATTTTGAAAATCCCTGAGGAAAATTGCAGAAAAAGTGCTTGGGTGCCCCATAGGGCCTGGTGATGCTCCCTCCCCCATAGTAGTCTGTGCCATGACCCCACCCCCCCCATAGGATATATCATGCTACACCACTGTACATGGCTAGTAACTACATAACATAAGCCCTGGGAGTAGAGCCTGGGTACAGTGATGAAAATTAGCTTGCCTAAAACATGTTAAAGCTGACCAAAAATGGTCAGTGTAATTTTTAAGCTTACCAACATAGTGGCCAATGCAGGTTCCAATCAGCCAATCACAGCCTTCTAAATGCATGCTCGAACCATGGTGGGAATGATTTTCTTGAGCTTTTGCAATTCTATGATACAGCAGGACAGCAGTGCCAAATTTGGAAGTCTCGCGATGCATGATCATGCGTCGTCTTACAATGCTATGTCAGTGATCTGAGTGATCCGCGTATGAATTTCACTGATTTAGGTCCTATTTGTACACAAATCTTACCTTTATACTCCTTCAATAGTCAAAAATCTGCAGGTAGTTTGCTAAACAAGCTAAAAACCACCTAACTGATATGCTACACAGTCATTTGTAGCTTCGCTTTGAAGTATTTTATCAATAACAATTTAAAACTCGAAGGAAAACATTGTGACCGAGGTCAAAAGGTCAAAATTGTACAGGGTGCACACCAGTAAATAGCTCCCATTGACTTTCTGTACAAACAGGGTCCAGGAAAGCGTCATTTTCTTGACTCCAAGCGACTCAGTTCTTCAAAACTTACTTTTTCTGCAAGTCGAAGGTCAGATGAAGTCATCTATTGTAGAAATTATATATATGGAGTCCAGCATTTTTTTCCAGGAAATGCCGACTAGATCACCCTATAGACTATACAGAGTACGCCACCTCACAAATAGCTCGGTGTTTCTGAAATGTAACACATTTTGAAAGTTTAGCCAAATTGTAATAAAAAGTCAGATCCTGCTCATTTTTCACAGACAATCTATTTCCCAGGCCTAAATAAGGATTAAATATGAATAAGGGCATAATAGTTGGGTTTTAAGCCTTTTCTAATGGATTTAATTCAGTCATCTTGCACGTTTCCTCGTTTCAAACACTGATTTTTTCCTCACAGGGTGTCGGAGGCTTGTATTTACTGGTGTGCACTCTAAACAATTTTATGTTTTTATGTTTATATAATAAATCATAACTTTGGACATTAGTAAACTTAGTTAGACTGGTTTCTTTCAGTTTGAAGGGGCTTTTACTATGCAAATCAGCTAATTGACATGGTACTATTTTTAGAATATTTTGCTATCTACTGCTGATAGCAATGACAAAATTAACTAATTTCATGATTTCCCATTTCAATCTCTCTAAATAAGAGCAAGCAAACACAAAGATAAGCAAATTGCATTATAAGCAAATGAGGAGAAAATACATGGCCAGTGGTGTAGCATCATAGGGGTGTGGGTGGGGGTGGTTGCATGGGTGGGTGTGTGTGTGTGGGGGGGGTTGAAAGGGCATCATGTCCCCTGTCAATTGATTTAAAATTTTGAAAATCCCTGAGGAAAATTGCAGAAAAAGTGCTTGGGTGCCCCATAGGGCCTGGTGATGCTCCCTCCCCCATAGTAGTCTGTGCCATGACCCCACCCCCCCATAGGATATATCATGCTACACCACTGTACATGGCTAGTAACTACATAACATAAGCCCTGGGAGTAGAGCCTGGGTACAGTGATGAAAATTAGCTTGCCTAAAACATGTTAAAGCTGACCAAAAATGGTCAGTGTAATTTTTAAGCTTACCAACATAGTGGCCAATGCAGGTTCCAATCAGCCAATCACAGCCTTCTAAATGCATGCTCGAACCATGGTGGGAATGATTTTCTTGAGCTTTTGCAATTCTATGATACAGCAGGACAGCAGTGCCAAATTTGGAAGTCTCGCGATGCATGATCATGCGTCGTCTTACAATGCTATGTCAGTGATCTGAGTGATCCGAGTATGAATTTCACTGATTTAGGTCCTATTTGTACACAAATCTTACCTTTATACTCCTTCAATAGTCAACAATCTGAAGGTAGTTTGCTAACCAAGCTAACAACCACCTAACTGATATGCTACACAGTCATTTGTAGCTTCGCTTTGAAGTATTTTATCAATAACAATTTAAAACTCGAAGGAAAACATTGTGACCGAGGTCAAAAGGTCAAAATTGTACAGGGTGCACACCAGTAAATAGCTCCCATTGACTTTCTGTACAAACAGGGTCCAGGCAAACGTCATTTTCTTGACTCCAGAAGCGACTCAGTTCTTCAAAACTTACTTTTCTGCAAGTCGAAGGTCAGATGAAGTCATCTATTAGAAATTATATCTGAGTCCAGCATTTTTTCCAGGAAAATGCCGACTAGATCACCCTATAGCCCATACAGCGTCGCCACCTCACAAATAGCTCGGTGTTTCTGAAATGAAACACATTTTGAAAGTTTAGCCAAATTGTAATAAAAAGTCAGATCCTGCTCATTTTTCACAGACAATCTATTTCCCAGGCCTAAATAAGGATTAAATATGAATAAGGGCATAATAGTTGGGTTTTAAGCCTTTTCTAATGGATTTAATTCAGTCATCTTGCACGTTTCCTCGTTTCAAACACTGATTTTTTCCTCACAGGGTGTCGGAGGCTTGTATTTACTGGTGTGCACTCTAAACAATTTTTATGTTTTTATGTTTATATAATAAATCATAACTTTGGACATTAGTAAACTTAGTTAGACTGGTTTCTTTCAGTTTGAAGGGGCTTTTACTATGCAAATCAGCTAATTGACATGGTACTATTTTTAGAATATTTTGCTATCTACTGCTGATAGCAATGACAAAATTAACTAATTTCATGATTTCCCATTTCAATCTCTCTAAATAAGAGCAAGCAAACACAAAGATAAGCAAATTGCATTATAAGCAAATGAGGAGAAAATACATGGCCAGTGGTGTAGCATCATAGGGGTGTGGGTGGGGGTGGTTGCATGGGTGGGTGTGTGTGTGTGTGGGGGGGGTTGAAAGGGCATCATGTCCCCTGTCAATTGATTTAAAATTTTGAAAATCCCTGAGGAAAATTGCAGAAAAAGTGCTTGGGTGCCCCATAGGGCCTGGTGATGCTCCCTCCCCCATAGTAGTCTGTGCCATGACCCCACCCCCCCATAGGATATATCATGCTACACCACTGTACATGGCTAGTAACTACATAACATAAGCCCTGGGAGTAGAGCCTGGGTACAGTGATGAAAATTAGCTTGCCTAAAACATGTTAAAGCTGACCAAAAATGGTCAGTGTAATTTTTAAGCTTACCAACATAGTGGCCAATGCAGGTTCCAATCAGCCAATCACAGCCTTCTAAATGCATGCTCGAACCATGGTGGGAATGATTTTCTTGAGCTTTTGCAATTCTATGATACAGCAGGACAGCAGTGCCAAATTTGGAAGTCTCGCGATGCATGATCATGCGTCGTCTTACAATGCTATGTCAGTGATCTGAGTGATCCGAGTATGAATTTCACTGATTTAGGTCCTATTTGTACACAAATCTTACCTTTATACTCCTTCAATAGTCAAAAATCTGCAGGTAGTTTGCTAAACAAGCTAAAAACCACCTAACTGATATGCTACACAGTCATTTGTAGCTTCGCTTTGAAAGTATTTTATCAATAACAATTTAAAACTCGAAGGAAAACATTGTGACCGAGGTCAAAAGGTCAAAATTGTACAGGGTGCACACCAGTAAATAGCTCCCATTGACTTTCTGTACAAACAGGGTCCAGGAAAGCGTCATTTTCTTGACTCCAAGCGACTCAGTTCTTCAAAACTTACTTTTTCTGCAAGTCGAAGGTCAGATGAAGTCATCTATTGTAGAAATTATATCTGAGTCAGCATTTTTTCCAGGAAAATGCCGACTAGATCACCCTATAGCCCATACAGCGTCGCCACCTCACAAATAGCTCGGTGTTTCTGAAATGTAACACATTTTGAAAGTTTAGCCAAATTGTAATAAAAAGTCAGATCCTGCTCATTTTTCACAGACAATCTATTTCCCAGGCCTAAATAAGGATTAAATATGAATAAGGGCATAATAGTTGGGTTTTCAGCCTTTTCTAATGGATTTAATTCAGTCATCTTGCACGCGTTTCCTCGTTTCAAACACTGATTTTTTCCTCACAGGGTGTCGGAGGCTTGTATTTACTGGTGTGCACTCTAAACAATTTTTATGTTTTTATGTTTATATAATAAATCATAACTTTGGACATTAGTAAACTTAGTTAGACTGGTTTCTTTCAGTTTGAAGGTCTTTTACTATGCAAATCAGCTAATTGACATGGTACTATTTTTAGAATATTTTGCTATCTACTGCTGATAGCAATGACAAAATTAACTAATTTCATGATTTCCCATTTCAATCTCTCTAAATAAGAGCAAGCAAACACAAAGATAAGCAAATTGCATTATAAGCAAATGAGGAGAAAATACATGGCCAGTGGTGTAGCATCATAGGGGTGTGGGTGGGGGTGGTTGCATGGGGGGGGTGTGTGTGTGTGGGGGGGGTTGAAAGGGCATCATGTCCCCTGTCAATTGATTTAAAATTTTGAAAATCCCTGAGGAAAATTGCAGAAAAAGTGCTTGGGTGCCCCATAGGGCCTGGTGATGCTCCCTCCCCCATAGTAGTCTGTGCCATGCCCCCCCCCCCCCCCCCCATAGGATATATCATGCTACACCACTGTACATGGCTAGTAACTACATAACATAAGCCCTGGGAGTAGAGCCTGGGTACAGTGATGAAAATTAGCTTGCCTAAAACATGTTAAAGCTGACCAAAAATGGTCAGTGTAATTTTTAAGCTTACCAACATAGTGGCCAATGCAGGTTCCAATCAGCCAATCACAGCCTTCTAAATGCATGCTCGAACCATGGTGGGAATGATTTTCTTGAGCTTTTGCAATTCTATGATACAGCAGGACAGCAGTGCCAAATTTGGAAGTCTCGCGATGCATGATCATGCGTCGTCTTACAATGCTATGTCAGTGATCTGAGTGAGCCGAGTATGAATTTCACTGATTTAGGTCCTATTTGTACACAAATCTTACCTTTATACTCCTTCAATAGTCAAAAATCTGCAGGTAGTTTGCTAAACAAGCTAACACCCACCTAACTGATATGCTACACAGTCATTTGTAGCTTCGCTTTGAAGTATTTTATCAATAACAATTTAAAACTCGAAGGAAAACATTGTGACCGAGGTCAAAAGGTCAAAATTGTACAGGGTGCACACCAGTAAATAGCTCCCATTGACTTTCTGTACAAACAGGGTCCAGGAAAACGTCCTTTTCTTGCCTCCAGAGCGACTCAGTTCTTCGAAACTTACTTTTTCTGCAAGTCGAAGGTCAGATGAAGTCATCTATTGTAGAAATTAGATACGGGGTCCAGCGTTTTTTTCCAGGAAAATGCCAACAATATCACCCTATAGACCATACAGCATACGCCACCTCACAAATAGCTCGGTGTTTCTGAAATGTAACACATTTTGAAAGTTTAGCCAAATTGTAATAAAAAGTCAGATCCTGCTCATTTTTCAGACAATCTATTTCCCAGGCCTAAATAAGGATTAAATATGAATAAGGGCATAATAGTTGGGTTTAAGCCTTTTCTAATGGATTTAATTCAGTCATCTTGCACGTTTCCTCGTTTCAAACACTGATTTTTTCCTCACAGGGTGTCGGAGGCTTGTATTTACTGGTGTGCACTCTAAACAATTTTTATGTTTTTATGTTTATATAATAAATCATAACTTTGGACATTAGTAAACTTAGTTAGACTGGTTTCTTTCAGTTTGAAGGGGCTTTTACTATGCAAATCAGCTAATTGACATGGTACTATTTTTAGAATATTTTGCTATCTACTGCTGATAGCAATGACAAAATTAACTAATTTCATGATTTCCCATTTCAATCTCTCTAAATAAGAGCAAGCAAACACAAAGATAAGCAAATTGCATTATAAGCAAATGAGGAGAAAATACATGGCCAGTGGTGTAGCATCATAGGGGTGTGGGTGGGGGTGGTTGCATGGGTGGGTGTGTGTGTGTGGGGGGGTTGAAAGGGCATCATGTCCCCTGTCAATTGATTTAAAATTTTGAAAATCCCTGAGGAAAATTGCAGAAAAAGTGCTTGGGTGCCCCATAGGGCCTGGTGATGCTCCCTCCCCCATAGTAGTCTGTGCCATGACCCCACCCCCCCCCCCATAGGATATATCATGCTACACCACTGTACATGGCTAGTAACTACATAACATAAGCCCTGGGAGTAGAGCCTGGGTACAGTGATGAAAATTAGCTTGCCTAAAACATGTTAAAGCTGACCAAAAAATGGTCAGTGTAATTTTTAAGCTTACCAACATAGTGGCCAATGCAGGTTCCAATCAGCCAATCACAGCCTTCTAAATGCATGCTCGAACCATGGTGGGAATGATTTTCTTGAGCTTTTGCAATTCTATGATACAGCAGGACAGCAGTGCCAAATTTGGAAGTCTCGCGATGCATGATCATGCGTCGTCTTACAATGCTATGTCAGTGATCTGAGTGATCCGAGTATGAATTTCACTGATTTAGGTCCTATTTGTACACAAATCTTACCTTTATACTCCTTCAATAGTCAAAAATCTGCAGGTAGTTTGCTAAACAAGCTAAAAACCACCTAACTGATATGCTACACAGTCATTTGTAGCTTCGCTTTGAAGTATTTTATCAATAACAATTTAAAACTCGAAGGAAAACATTGTGACCGAGGTCAAAAGGTCAAAATTGTACAGGGTGCACACCAGTAAATAGCTCCCATTGACTTTCTGTACAAACAGGGTCCAGGAAAGCGTCATTTTCTTGACTCCAGAGCGACTCAGTTCTTCAAAACTTACTTTTTCTGCAAGTCGAAGGTCAGATGAAGTCATCTATTGTAGAAATTATATACGGAGTCCAGCATTTTTTTCCAGGAAAATGCCGACTAGATCACCCTATAGCCCATACAGCGTACGCCACCTCACAAATAGCTCGGTGTTTCTGAAATGTAACACATTTTGAAAGTTTAGCCAAATTGTAATAAAAAGTCAGATCCTGCTCATTTTTCACAGACAATCTATTTCCCAGGCCTAAATAAGGATTAAATATGAATAAGGGCATAATAGTTGGGTTTTAAGCCTTTTCTAATGGATTTAATTCAGTCATCTTGCACGTTTCCTCGTTTCAAACACTGATTTTTTCCTCACAGGGTGTCGGAGGCTTGTATTTACTGGTGTGCACTCTAAACAATTTTTATGTTTTTATGTTTATATAATAAATCATAACTTTGGACATTAGTAAACTTAGTTAGACTGGTTTCTTTCAGTTTGAAGGGGCTTTTACTATGCAAATCAGCTAATTGACATGGTACTATTTTTAGAATATTTTGCTATCTACTGCTGATAGCAATGACAAAATTAACTAATTTCATGATTTCCCATTTCAATCTCTCTAAATAAGAGCAAGCAAACACAAAGATAAGCAAATTGCATTATAAGCAAATGAGGAGAAAATACATGGCCAGTGGTGTAGCATCATAGGGGTGTGGGTGGGGGTGGTTGCATGGGGGGGTGGGTGTGTGTGGGGGGGGTTGAAAGGGCATCATGTCCCCTGTCAATTGATTTAAAATTTTGAAAATCCCTGAGGAAAATTGCAGAAAAAGTGCTTGGGTGCCCCATAGGGCCTGGTGATGCTCCCTCCCCCATAGTAGTCTGTGCCATGACCCCCCCCCCCCCCCCCCATAGGATATATCATGCTACACCACTGTACATGGCTAGTAACTACATAACATAAGCCCTGGGAGTAGAGCCTGGGTACAGTGATGAAAATTAGCTTGCCTAAAACATGTTAAAGCTGACCAAAAATGGTCAGTGTAATTTTTAAGCTTACCAACATAGTGGCCAATGCAGGTTCCAATCAGCCAATCACAGCCTTCTAAATGCATGCTCGAACCATGGTGGGAATGATTTTCTTGAGCTTTTGCAATTCTATGATACAGCAGGACAGCAGTGCCAAATTTGGAAGTCTCGCGATGCATGATCATGCGTCGTCTTACAATGCTATGTCAGTGATCTGAGTGATCCGAGTATGAATTTCACTGATTTAGGTCCTATTTGTACACAAATCTTACCTTTATACTCCTTCAATAGTCAAAAATCTGCAGGTAGTTTGCTAAACAAGCTAAAAACCACCTAACTGATATGCTACACAGTCATTTGTAGCTTCGCTTTGAAGTATTTTATCAATAACAATTTAAAACTCGAAGGAAAACATTGTGACCGAGGTCAAAAGGTCAAAATTGTACAGGGTGCACACCAGTAAATAGCTCCCATTGACTTTCTGTACAAACAGGGTCCAGGAAAACGTCATTTTCTTGACTCCAGAGCGACTCAGTTCTTCAAAACTTACTTTTTCTGCAAGTCGAAGGTCAGATGAAGTCATCTATTGTAGAAATTATATCTGAGTCCAGCATTTTTTCCAGGAAAATGCCGACTAGATCACCCTATAGCCCATACCGCGTATGCTACCTCACAAATAGCTCGGTGTTTCTGAAATGTAAGACATTTTGAAAGTTTAGCCAAATTGTAATAAAAGTCAGATCCTGCTCATTTTTCACAGACAATCTATTTCCCAGGCCTAAATAAGGATTAAATATGAATAAGGGCATAATAGTTGGGTTTAAGCCTTTTCTAATGGATTTAATTCAGTCATCTTGCACGTTTCCTCGTTTCAAACACTGATTTTTTCCTCACAGGGTGTCGGAGGCTTGTATTTACTGGTGTGCACTCTAAACAATTTTTATGTTTTTATGTTTATATAATAAATCATAACTTTGGACATTAGTAAACTTAGTTAGACTGGTTTCTTTCAGTTTGAAGGGGCTTTTACTATGCAAATCAGCTAATTGACATGGTACTATTTTTAGAATATTTTGCTATCTACTGCTGATAGCAATGACAAAATTAACTAATTTCATGATTTCCCATTTCAATCTCTCTAAATAAGAGCAAGCAAACACAAAGATAAGCAAATTGCATTATAAGCAAATGAGGAGAAAATACATGGCCAGTGGTGTAGCATCATAGGGGTGTGGGTGGGGGTGGTTGCATGGGTGGGTGTGTGTGTGTGGGGGGGGGTTGAAAGGGCATCATGTCCCCTGTCAATTGATTTAAAATTTTGAAAATCCCTGAGGAAAATTGCAGAAAAAGTGCTTGGGTGCCCCATAGGGCCTGGTGATGCTCCCTCCCCCACACACAGTCCCACCCATGCAACCACCCCCACCCCCCCCATAGGATATATCATGCTACACCACTGTACATGGCTAGTAACTAACTACATAACATAAGCCCTGGGAGTAGAGCCTGGGTACAGTGATGAAAATTAGCTTGCCTAAAACATGTTAAAGCTGACCAAAAATGGTCAGTGTAATTTTTAAGCTTACCAACATAGTGGCCAATGCAGGTTCCAATCAGCCAATCACAGCCTTCTAAATGCATGCTCGAACCATGGTGGGAATGATTTTCTTGAGCTTTTGCAATTCTATGATACAGCAGGACAGCAGTGCCAAATTTGGAAGTCTCGCGATGCATGATCATGCGTCGTCTTACAATGCTATGTCAGTGATCTGAGTGATCCGAGTATGAATTTCACTGATTTAGGTCCTATTTGTACACAAATCTTACCTTTATACTCCTTCAATAGTCAAAAATCTGCAGGTAGTTTGCTAAACAAGCTAAAAACCACCTAACTGATATGCTACACAGTCATTTGTAGCTTCGCTTTGAAGTATTTTATCAATAACAATTTAAAACTCGAAGGAAAACATTGTGACCGAGGTCAAAAGGTCAAAATTGTACAGGGTGCACACCAGTAAATAGCTCCCATTGACTTTCTGTACAAACAGGGTCCAGGAAAGCGTCATTTTCTTGACTCCAGAGCGACTCAGTTCTTCAAAACTTACTTTTTCTGCAAGTCGAAGGTCAGATGAAGTCATCTATTGTAGAAATTATATCTGAGTCCAGCATTTTTTCCAGGAAAATGCCGACTAGATCACCCTATAGCCCATACAGCGTCGCCACCTCACAAATAGCTCGGTGTTTCTGAAATGTAACACATTTTGAAAGTTTAGCCAAATTGTAATAAAAAGTCAGATCCTGCTCATTTTTCACAGACAATCTATTTCCCAGGCCTAAATAAGGATTAAATATGAATAAGGGCATAATAGTTGGGTTTTAAGCCTTTTCTAATGGATTTAATTCAGTCATCTTGCACGTTTCCTCGTTTCAAACACTGATTTTTTCCTCACAGGGTGTCGGAGGCTTGTATTTACTGGTGTGCACTCTAAACAATTTTTATGTTTTTATGTTTATATAATAAATCATAACTTTGGACATTAGTAAACTTAGTTAGACTGGTTTCTTTCAGTTTGAGGGGCTTTTACTATGCAAATCAGCTAATTGACATGGTACTATTTTTAGAATATTTTGCTATCTACTGCTGATAGCAATGACAAAATTAACTAATTTCATGATTTCCCATTTCAATCTCTCTAAATAAGAGCAAGCAAACACAAAGATAAGCAAATTGCATTATAAGCAAATGAGGAGAAAATACATGGCCAGTGGTGTAGCATCATAGGGGTGTGGGTGGGGGTGGTTGCATGGGTGGGGTGTGTGTGTGTGTGGGGGGGTTGAAAGGGCATCATGTCCCCTGTCAATTGATTTAAAATTTTGAAAATCCCTGAGGAAAATTGCAGAAAAAGTGCTTGGGTGCCCCATAGGGCCTGGTGATGCTCCCTCCCCCCCATAGTAGTCTGTGCCATGACCCCACCCCCTAGGATATATCATGCTACACCACTGTACATGGCTAGTAACTACATAACATAAGCCCTGGGAGTAGAGCCTGGGTACAGTGATGAAAATTAGCTTGCCTAAAACATGTTAAAGCTGACCAAAATGGTCAGTGTAATTTTAAGCTTACCAACATAGTGGCCAATGCAGGTTCCAATCAGCCAATCACAGCCTTCTAAATGCATGCTCGAACCATGGTGGGAATGATTTTCTTGAGCTTTTGCAATTCTATGATACAGCAGGACAGCAGTGCCAAATTTGGAAGTCTCGCGATGCATGATCATGCGTCGTCTTACAATGCTATGTCAGTGATCTGAGTGATCCGAGTATGAATTTCACTGATTTAGGTCCTATTTGTACACAAATCTTACCTTTATACTCCTTCAATAGTCAAAAATCTGCAGGTAGTTTGCTAAACAAGCTAAAAACCACCTAACTGATATGCTACACAGTCATTTGTAGCTTCGCTTTGAAGTATTTTATCAATAACAATTTAAAACTCGAAGGAAAACATTGTGACCGAGGTCAAAAGGTCAAAATTGTACAGGGTGCACACCAGTAAATAGCTCCCATTGACTTTCTGTACAAACAGGGTCCAGGAAAGCGTCATTTTCTTGACTCCAGAGCGACTCAGTTCTTCAAAACTTACTTTTTCTGCAAGTCGAAGGTCAGATGAAGTCATCTATTGTAGAAATTATATACTGAGTCCCGCATTTTTTTTCCAGGAAAATGCCGACTAGATCACCCTATAGCCCATACAGCGTCGCCACCTCACAAATAGCTCGGTGTTTCTGAAATGTAACACATTTTGAAAGTTTAGCCAAATTGTAATAAAAAGTCAGATCCTGCTCATTTTTCACAGACAATCTATTTCCCAGGCCTAAATAAGGATTAAATATGAATAAGGGCATAATAGTTGGGTTTAAGCCTTTTCTAATGGATTTAATTCAGTCATCTTGCACGTTTCCTCGTTTCAAACACTGATTTTTTCCTCACAGGGTGTCGGAGGCTTGTATTTACTGGTGTGCACTCTAAACAATTTTTATGTTTTTATGTTTATATAATAAATCATAACTTTGGACATTAGTAAACTTAGTTAGACTGGTTTCTTTCAGTTTGAAGGGGCTTTTACTATGCAAATCAGCTAATTGACATGGTACTATTTTTAGAATATTTTGCTATCTACTGCTGATAGCAATGACAAAATTAACTAATTTCATGATTTCCCATTTCAATCTCTCTAAATAAGAGCAAGCAAACACAAAGATAAGCAAATTGCATTATAAGCAAATGAGGAGAAAATACATGGCCAGTGGTGTAGCATCATAGGGGTGTGGGTGGGGGTGGTTGCATGGGTGGGTGTGTGTGTGTGGGGGGGGTTGAAAGGGCATCATGTCCCCTGTCAATTGATTTAAAATTTTGAAAATCCCTGAGGAAAATTGCAGAAAAAGTGCTTGGGTGCCCCATAGGGCCTGGTGATGCTCCCTCCCCCATAGTAGTCTGTGCCTCCACCCCCCCATAGGATATATCATGCTACACCACTGTACATGGCTAGTAACTACATAACATAAGCCCTGGGAGTAGAGCCTGGGTACAGTGATGAAAATTAGCTTGCCTAAAACATGTTAAAGCTGACCAAAAATGGTCAGTGTAATTTTTAAGCTTACCAACATAGTGGCCAATGCAGGTTCCAATCAGCCAATCACAGCCTTCTAAATGCATGCTCGAACCATGGTGGGAATGATTTTCTTGAGCTTTTGCAATTCTATGATACAGCAGGACAGCAGTGCCAAATTTGGAAGTCTCGCGATGATGCATGATCATGCGTCGTCTTACAATGCTATGTCAGTGATCTGATTGATCCGAGTATGAATTTCACTGATTTAGGTCCTATTTGTACACAAATCTTACCTTTATACTCCTTCAATAGTCAAAAATCTGCAGGTAGTTTGCTAAACAAGCTAAAACCACCTAACTGATATATGCTACACAGTCATTTGTAACCGCTTTGAAGTATTTTATCAATAACAATTTAAAACTCGAAGGAAAACATTGTGACCGAGGTCAAAAGGTCAAAATTGTACAGGGTGCACACCAGTAAATAGCTCCCATTGACTTTCTGTACAAACAGGGTCCAGGAAAAGCGTCATTTTCTTGACTCCAGAAGCGACTCAGTTCTTCAAAACTTACTTTTTCTGCAAGTCGAAGGTCAGATGAAGTCATCTATTGTAGAAATTATATCTGAGTCCAGCATTTTTTCCAGGAAAATGCCGACTAGATCACCCTATAGCCCATACAGCGTCGCCACCTCACAAATAGCTCGGTGTTTCTGAAATGTAACACATTTTGAAAGTTTAGCCAAATTGTAATAAAAAGTCAGATCCTGCTCATTTTTCACAGACAATCTATTTCCCAGGCCTAAATAAGGATTAAATATGAATAAGGGCATAATAGTTGGGTTTTAAGCCTTTTCTAATGGATTTAATTCAGTCATCTTGCACGTTTCCTCGTTTCAAACACTGATTTTTTTCCTCACAGGGTGTCGGAGGCTTGTATTTACTGGTGTGCACTCTAAACAATTTTTATGTTTTTATGTTTATATAATAAATCATAACTTTGGACATTAGTAAACTTAGTTAGACTGGTTTCTTTCAGTTTGAAGGGGCTTTTACTATGCAAATCAGCTAATTGACATGGTACTATTTTTAGAATATTTTGCTATCTACTGCTGATAGCAATGACAAAATTAACTAATTTCATGATTTCCCATTTCAATCTCTCTAAATAAGAGCAAGCAAACACAAAGATAAGCAAATTGCATTATAAGCAAATGAGGAGAAAATACATGGCCAGTGGTGTAGCATCATAGGGGTGTGGGTGGGGGTGGTTGCATGGGTGGTGTGTGTGTGTGTGGGGGGGTTGAAAGGGCATCATGTCCCCTGTCAATTGATTTAAAATTTTGAAAATCCCTGAGGAAAATTGCAGAAAAAGTGCTTGGGTGCCCCATAGGGCCTGGTGATGCTCCCTCCCCCATAGTAGTCTGTGCCATGACCCCACCCCCCCCCCCATAGGATATATCATGCTACACCACTGTACATGGCTAGTAACTACATAACATAAGCCCTGGGAGTAGAGCCTGGGTACAGTGATGAAAATTAGCTTGCCTAAAACATGTTAAAGCTGACCAAAAATGGTCAGTGTAATTTTTAAGCTTACCAACATAGTGGCCAATGCAGGTTCCAATCAGCCAATCACAGCCTTCTAAATGCATGCTCGAACCATGGTGGGAATGATTTTCTTGAGCTTTTGCAATTCTATGATACAGCAGGACAGCAGTGCCAAATTTGGAAGTCTCGCGATGCATGATCATGCGTCGTCTTACAATGCTATGTCAGTGATCTGAGCGATCCGAGTATGAATTTCACTGATTTAGGTCCTATTTGTACACAAATCTTACCTTTATACTCCTTCAATAGTCAAAAATCAGAAGGTAGTTTGCTAACCAAGCTAAAAACCACCTAACTGATATGCTACACAGTCATTTGTAGCCGCTTTGAAGTATTTTATCAATAACAATTTAAAACTCGAAGGAAAACATTGTGACCGAGGTCAAAAGGTCAAAATTGTACAGGGTGCACACCAGTAAATAGCTCCCATTGACTTTCTGTACAAACAGGGTCCAGGAAAGCGTCATTTTCTTGACTCCAGAGCGACTCAGTTCTTCAAAACTTACTTTTTCTGCAAGTCGAAGGTCAGATGAAGTCATCTATTGTAGAAATTATATACTGAGTCCAGCATTTTTTCCAGGAAAATGCCGACTAGATCACCCTATAGCCCATACAGCGTCGCCACCTCACAAATAGCTCGGTGTTTCTGAAATGTAACACATTTTGAAAGTTTAGCCAAATTGTAATAAAAAGTCAGATCCTGCTCATTTTTCACAGACAATCTATTTCCCAGGCCTAAATAAGGATTAAATATGAATAAGGGCATAATAGTTGGGTTTTAAGCCTTTTCTAATGGATTTAATTCAGTCATCTTGCGCGTTTCCTCGTTTCAAACACTGATTTTTTCCTCACAGGGTGTCGGAGGCTTGTATTTACTGGTGTGCACTCTAAACAATTTTTATGTTTTTATGTTTATATAATAAATCATAACTTTGGACATTAGTAAACTTAGTTAGACTGGTTTCTTTCAGTTTGAAGGGGCTTTTACTATGCAAATCAGCTAATTGACATGGTACTATTTTTAGAATATTTTGCTATCTACTGCTGATAGCAATGACAAAATTAACTAATTTCATGATTTCCCATTTCAATCTCTCTAAATAAGAGCAAGCAAACACAAAGATAAGCAAATTGCATTATAAGCAAATGAGGAGAAAATACATGGCCAGTGGTGTAGCATCATAGGGGTGTGGGTGGGGGTGGTTGCATGGGTGGGTGTGTGTGTGTGGGGGGGGTTGAAAGGGCATCATGTCCCCTGTCAATTGATTTAAAATTTTGAAAATCCCTGAGGAAAATTGCAGAAAAAGTGCTTGGGTGCCCCATAGGGCCTGGTGATGCTCCCTCCCCCATAGTAGTCTGTGCCATGACCCCACCCCCCCATAGGATATATCATGCTACACCACTGTACATGGCTAGTAACTACATAACATAAGCCCTGGGAGTAGAGCCTGGGTACAGTGATGAAAATTAGCTTGCCTAAAACATGTTAAAGCTGACCAAAAATGGTCAGTGTAATTTTAAGCTTACCAACATAGTGGCCAATGCAGGTTCCAATCAGCCAATCACAGCCTTCTAAATGCATGCTCGAACCATGGTGGGAATGATTTTCTTGAGCTTTTGCAATTCTATGATACAGCAGGACAGCAGTGCCAAATTTGGAAGTCTCGCGATGCATGATCATGCGTCGTCTTACAATGCTATGTCAGTGATCTGAGTGATCCGAGTATGAATTTCACTGATTTAGGTCCTATTTGTACACAAATCTTACCTTTATACTCCTTCAATAGTCAAAAATCTGCAGGTAGTTTGCTAAACAAGCTAAAAACCACCTAACTGATATGCTACACAGTCATTTGTAGCTTGGCTTTGAAGTATTTTATCAATAACAATTTAAAACTCGAAGGAAAACATTGTGACCGAGGTCAAAAGGTCAAAATTGTACAGGGTGCACACCAGTAAATAGCTCCCATTGACTTTCTGTACAAACAGGGTCCAGGAAAGCGTCATTTTCTTTCCTCCAGCGCGACTCAGCCCGTCAAAACTTACTTTTTCTGTAAGTCGACGGTCAGATGAAGTCATCTATTGTAGAAATTATATACTGAGTCCAGCATTTTTTCCAGGAAAATGCCGACTAGATCACCCTATAGCCCATACAGCGTCGCCACCTCACAAATAGCTCGGTGTTTCTGAAATGTAACACATTTTGAAAGTTTAGCCAAATTGTAATAAAAGTCAGATCCTGCTCATTTTTCACAGACAATCTATTTCCCAGGCCTAAATAAGGATTAAATATGAATAAGGGCATAATAGTTGGGTTTTAAGCCTTTTCTAATGGATTTAATTCAGTCATCTTGCACGTTTCCTCGTTTCAAACACTGATTTTTTCCTCACAGGGTGTCGGAGGCTTGTATTTACTGGTGTGCACTCTAAACAATTTTTATGTTTTTATGTTTATATAATAAATCATAACTTTGGACATTAGTAAACTTAGTTAGACTGGTTTCTTTCAGTTTGAAGGGGCTTTTACTATGCAAATCAGCTAATTGACATGGTACTATTTTTAGAATATTTTGCTATCTACTGCTGATAGCAATGACAAAATTAACTAATTTCATGATTTCCCATTTCAATCTCTCTAAATAAGAGCAAGCAAACACAAAGATAAGCAAATTGCATTATAAGCAAATGAGGAGAAAATACATGGCCAGTGGTGTAGCATCATAGGGGTGTGGGTGGGGGTGGTTGCATGGGTGGGTGTGTGTGTGTGGGGGGGGGGTTGAAAGGGCATCATGTCCCCTGTCAATTGATTTAAAATTTTGAAAATCCCTGAGGAAAATTGCAGAAAAAGTGCTTGGGTGCCCCATAGGGCCTGGTGATGCTCCCTCCCCCATAGTAGTCTGTGCCATGACCCCACCCCCCCATAGGATATATCATGCTACACCACTGTACATGGCTAGTAACTACATAACATAAGCCCTGGGAGTAGAGCCTGGGTACAGTGATGAAAATTAGCTTGCCTAAAACATGTTAAAGCTGACCAAAAATGGTCAGTGTAATTTTAAGCTTACCAACATAGTGGCCAATGCAGGTTCCAATCAGCCAATCACAGCCTTCTAAATGCATGCTCGAACCATGGTGGGAATGATTTTCTTGAGCTTTTGCAATTCTATGATACAGCAGGACAGCAGTGCCAAATTTGGAAGTCTCGCGATGCATGATCATGCGTCGTCTTACAATGCTATGTCAGTGATCTGAGTGATCCGAGTATGAATTTCACTGATTTAGGTCCTATTTGTACACAAATCTTACCTTTATACTCCTTCAATAGTCAAAAATCTGCAGGTAGTTTGCTAAACAAGCTAAAAACCACCTAACTGATATGCTACACAGTCATTTGTAACCGCTTTGAAGTATTTTATCAATAACAATTTAAAACTCGAAGGAAAACATTGTGACCGAGGTCAAAAGGTCAAAATTGTACAGGGTGCACACCAGTAAATAGCTCCCATTGACTTTCTGTACAAACAGGGTCCAGGAAAGCGTCATTTTCTTGACTCCAGAAGCGACTCAGTTCTTCAAAACTTACTTTTTCTGCAAGTCGAAGGTCAGATGAAGTCATCTATTGTAGAAATTATATACGGAGTCCAGCATTTTTTCCAGGAAAATGCCGACTAGATCACCCTATAGCCCATACAGCGTCGCCACCTCACAAATAGCTCGGTGTTTCTGAAATGTAACACATTTTGAAAGTTTAGCCAAATTGTAATAAAAAGTCAGATCCTGCTCATTTTTCACAGACAATCTATTTCCCAGGCCTAAATAAGGATTAAATATGAATAAGGGCATAATAGTTGGGTTTTAAGCCTTTTCTAATGGATTTAATTCAGTCATCTTGCCGCGTTTCCTCGTTTCAAACACTGATTTTTTCCTCACAGGGTGTCGGAGGCTTGTATTTACTGGTGTGCACTCTAAACAATTTTTATGTTTTTATGTTTATATAATAAATCATAACTTTGGACATTAGTAAACTTAGTTAGACTGGTTTCTTTCAGTTTGAAGGGGCTTTTACTATGCAAATCAGCTAATTGACATGGTACTATTTTTAGAATATTTTGCTATCTACTGCTGATAGCAATGACAAAATTAACTAATTTCATGATTTCCCATTTCAATCTCTCTAAATAAGAGCAAGCAAACACAAAGATAAGCAAATTGCATTATAAGCAAATGAGGAGAAAATACATGGCCAGTGGTGTAGCATCATAGGGGTGTGGGTGGGGGTGGTTGCATGGGTGGGTGTGTGTGTGTGGGGGGGGTTGAAAGGGCATCATGTCCCCTGTCAATTGATTTAAAATTTTGAAAATCCCTGAGGAAAATTGCAGAAAAAGTGCTTGGGTGCCCCATAGGGCCTGGTGATGCTCCCTCCCCCATAGTAGTCTGTGCCATGACCCCACCCCCCCATAGGATATATCATGCTACACCACTGTACATGGCTAGTAACTACATAACATAAGCCCTGGGAGTAGAGCCTGGGTACAGTGATGAAAATTAGCTTGCCTAAAACATGTTAAAGCTGACCAAAAATGGTCAGTGTAATTTTTAAGCTTACCAACATAGTGGCCAATGCAGGTTCCAATCAGCCAATCACAGCCTTCTAAATGCATGCTCGAACCATGGTGGGAATGATTTTCTTGAGCTTTTGCAATTCTATGATACAGCAGGACAGCAGTGCCAAATTTGGAAGTCTCGCGATGCATGATCATGCGTCGTCTTACAATGCTATGTCAGTGATCTGAGTGATCCGAGTATGAATTTCACTGATTTAGGTCCTATTTGTACACAAATCTTACCTTTATACTCCTTCAATAGTCAAAAATCTGCAGGTAGTTTGCTAAACAAGCTAAAAACCACCTAACTGATATGCTACACAGTCATTTGTAGCTTCGCTTTGAAGTATTTTATCAATAACAATTTAAAACTCGAAGGAAAACATTGTGACCGAGGTCAAAAGGTCAAAATTGTACAGGGTGCACACCAGTAAATAGCTCCCATTGACTTTCTGTACAAACAGGGTCCAGGAAAACGTCATTTTCTTGACTCCAGAGCGACTCAGTTCTTCAAAACTTACTTTTTCTGCAAGTCGAAGGTCAGATGAAGTCATCTATTGTAGAAATTATATACGGAGTCCAGCATTTTTTTCCAGGAAAATGCCGACTAGATCACCCTATAGCCCATACAGCGTACGCCACCTCACAAATAGCTCGGTGTTTCTGAAATGTAACACATTTTGAAAGTTTAGCCAAATTGTAATAAAAAGTCAGATCCTGCTCATTTTTCACAGACAATCTATTTCCCAGGCCTAAATAAGGATTAAATATGAATAAGGGCATAATAGTTGGGTTTTAAGCCTTTTCTAATGGATTTAATTCAGTCATCTTGCACGTTTCCTCGTTTCAAACACTGATTTTTTCCTCACAGGGTGTCGGAGGCTTGTATTTACTGGTGTGCACTCTAAATCGCCGTAGAAATATAGTGATGTAACATGATTAATTACCATAGCGATAGGGGAAGCAATATTTGAATGTATTACCCTCACTATTGGTAGGCTGCATTCATCACCTATCATGTCTGTGCCGTGCATACTGTATGTCATATGTGAAACGTACATGGACTCTACCGCTATTCGCCAGCGAAGTGTTACGTGTAATCCGATTATCACCATGTCAACTTGATCACGCTTTTGAGTTCTGCACCACGATCGAAATGATCGCAACACAAAGTCTATGGCATGTACTACCAATTCCAAAAGGTGCGTGATCCAGTTACCAGGGAGTTATATGACCACTTCGCTAGCGAATCCCCGCATGCACCAAACTGGTGTTGTGAGTGCCCAATTGGGTGGATTAAACCCGCTTAAAATTCCATGTTAGATTCCTTTGTGTTGTAAACTATCATCGTTCTTTTGTCTACGTGTAACACGGGTGATAGAATGCAGTTTAAAATACCCTCCAAGGCCGCATTATTTCAACTTTTAGGTGCGATTGAGCCGACGGGGACCCAACTTTGGCAGCCATTGAGGTATAGGAATGCGTGAAATTGGATTCGTCTATAATACAGACAAAATGATAGTTACCTGGTTTCACCATTCGAGTAATTACTGGTAGTAGTTCATGAGTCAGATGGCCCGGTTGAAACCCACCACTGATGACCACGACATCATAGGTTCCTGCATAAAACATGTAACAGAAAGAATGCTGGAAATAAATCTAATACTGGAACTTTAAAGGATTACTCCGGCAATCACAACATTATGCTATATGTTAGAAAAATAATTATCAATCACGAATATGGTTTTATTTAAAACAAACTCATATTGCCCATAAAATCTAATAAAAACAGCACCAGGCTCTCAACACGCGATATTCAAAATTCCCGCGCCGAAATTGTCGAGTGCAATGACGTCATGGTTATTTGTGCTCAATTGTTGTAAGCCTTCATTGTATTACTAGGACGTCATTGCACTCGACAATTTCGGCGCCCGGGAATTTTGAATATCGCGTGTTGAGAGACGGCTGATTCGTTTTAAAATAAAACAACTTGATTAATTTTCTAACATAAGGCATAATGTTGTGATTGCCGGAGTCATCCTTTGATACTTTACTGCAAAGTTCACTCAGAAAACAGATGGTTGAAAACGCGTTGAGCTGTCAGAACTGTGATTTTTTTTTTTTTTTTTTTTTTTGCCGTCGGCGATGAAAGCAACCAGATTGTGGATGGTCTTACCGTCAACTATTGCACTTGGTCCGTCAGATAACACAAAACCGTCAATCAGATTTTTGTAGATGTTTTTCGACTCTGCGACGTCTCTCAAACCCTGAGATGGCTCAAGGGCATCCTTATTCGTGAAGCCAAGCTTATGTAACTAGAGGAAAACAATTAGAAAATTTAAATGAGACCTAAGAAATCGTCATTATCAAGAAGGCAGGCGATCGAGGGGGTTAGTAGTTATATTATTGGAGCGATGGGAAAAGGTTAAAGGGCATTGGACCTCGACCATTGTTAGAAATAGGTAATGGAATTAAACTTTATGGATTTCTTGTAATTGCATAGTGTGGAGTCAGTGAGCCCATCAATTGATAATAATACCTGTACAAAAGTAGAGGTTACCCCAAACAAATGTGGAGCGTATAATAGAGAGGTTGCGATTTCCCGTACGCACGTATATCTATTCAAACCCACTCTTATGTGACGGGATTTCGAATAGATACACGGGCGTTCGATACGTACGTTTGGAAATCGCAATCTCTCTATATTCAGTGATATTCATGACATTATGAAGTTACACCTGTGTACGTGTACGCGCGCCATATCGAAACATCGCTATGTGTCGACAGTTCGCTATGTTGAAAGCTCGCCATGTCGAACTGGAATTTTTCTATTTACCAGTGTTTAGGGTTCATAAAATGAATAGGCCCTAGTACGAATTTAGAGTATAGCGAACCTTTATTTAAACACCTTCTCCTGAACACAAAGAAGACAAAAATAATGGTTGTAGACAGAGAGCGGAAAAGTGATGAGTTTGTGATAGATGGACAGCAGATTGAGGAGGTGAAGCAATTTGAATATCTGGGTTCAATGATTAACAACAGTGGTGACAGCACAACTGAAATTAAAAGAAGACTGGCTATTGCAAGGACAACTGTGCAGGGCATGTCAAGCATATGGAAAAGCAGAGGCCTATCCATTGACCTCAAGGTACGCCTACTTCGTGCAACTGTGTTTTCCATTGCCACTTATGGATGCGAGTCTTGGGCTATGACCAAGAATGATAGGAAAAGAGTAGATGCTTTTGAGATGTGGTGTTACAGGAGGCTTCTACGAGTGACATGGAAAGACAGGAGAACAAATTCCTGGATCCTCGACAAGATTGGTACAAGTCTAACCATCAGAAGCGGCATAATGGAGAGAAAGCTGAAGTACTTTGGCCATATTGTCAGGAAACATGGAGGTGTAGAAAAACAGATTTTGCAAGGGGCTATGGAAGGCAAACGAGGAAGAGGACGTCCACCAACATCTTGGACTAATGACGTGAAGCTGGTTTCTAACCAAGGAATGCAAGGTGCAACGCACTTGGCATCAGATCGAGTGAGATGGCGTACTCTTGTGAAGACCACAGCAGCGCTACACAGCGCCACCTGACACAGAGAGAGAGAGAGAGAGAACCTTATTTATCGACATATCAGACGTCATTTCATAAAAATAGCGAACCTTCGACATAGCCGTTACACCAAGGTTGCAGACTCTAACATTACTGTTGAGTAAAATTATGGATGACGCATTTGACTTATATTAACCCCATGAGAACTACCTGCCTATTGGTCAAAAAGAAGTTTTCATTGTCAATTGGACCAATCAGCAACATTGTTAGAATATAATTTCACCACCCAAAAAAAATGGGGTGAATTATTTGCAAAGCTCCATTCTGATTGGTGATTAAAGTAAAGATATCACGTACTTGACCAATCAGAGGCAATGTTAGATCGGCATATAGTGCTCAAGGGGTTAAAACACGTAGGATATTCACAATTAATTTCGTTTAAGGCTACCTGTTCTCCGACTCGTC